>NW_008684428.1:0-297 GCF_000695815.1 Acanthisitta chloris | reverse complement strand
CAGGAAAATACTGTGTTTCAGTGCTCATGTTGTACACAAACTAGCTTCATCCTGAGGAGCTCTGTCCCTTCTCTTACCTGCAGCTGTAATTCAGTTATAACCCTCAGGATATCTATTCTCTCACACAGTTTTGGACTCTTGATTGTTTTTTCTCTTAGGGAGATGTGGTGGTAGCTAATGACCTTCCTTCTGCATCTTCTTAATTATCTTAGTCACATCTTCAGATCCCTGAGGGTCCCCTGGGAGGGACCTGCAATGTCTATATAAAATCTGAAGTACAGCTTGATCCTGATTTTA
>NW_008684427.1:0-1048 GCF_000695815.1 Acanthisitta chloris | reverse complement strand
CCCAAAAACAGGACCCAAAAACACAGATTTGAGCCCCAAAAACAGGAACTTTAACCCACACAGCCCCGCCCCAAAATCACAGACTTTAGCCCCAAAACAATCCCCAAAACAGGGACTGCAGCACCACAAACAGCCCCAAAATCACATACTTTAGGCCCCCAAAATTCCTGATTTTACCTGAGGCCCCCAAAATTACTGATTTTACCTCAAAACCTGCCCCAAAATCAGTGTTTTTAGCCCCACAACATCAGCCCCAAAATCACTGATTTTAAGACATAAACAGCCCCAAGATCAGTGATTTCAGTTCCAAAATTACACATTTCACCTCAAAACCAGCCTCAAGAACAGTGATTTTTAGCCCCAAAATCACTGATTTTGCTGCACCAAAAATCAGCAATTTTAGCCCCCAAAAATCAGTGACTTTACCTTACAAACAGCCACAAAATAACTGATTTTACCTCAAAATTACCCTCAAAATCAGTGACTTTACGCCCAAAACAGCACCAAAAATCAGCAATTTTACCTCACAACCAGCACCAAAATCAATGACTTTAGCCCCCCCAAACAACCCCAAAATCACTGGTTTTACCTCAAAATTACCCTCAAAATCAATGACTTTAGCCCCCAAACCAGCCCCAAACTCACTGATTTTACCTCAAAACCAGCCCCAAAATCAGTGGCTTTTATTTTTCCAAAACCAGCTCCAGAATTACTGATTTTACCTCAAAACCAGCCCCAAAATCAGTGGTTTTTTTTTCTTCAGAACCAGCCCCAAACTCACTGATTTTACCTCAAAACCAGCCCCAAAATCAGTGGTTTTTTTTTCTTCAGAACCAGCCCCAAACTCACTGATTTTACCTCAAAACCAGCCCCAAAATCAGTGGTTAATTCCTGATTTTACCTCAAAACCAGCCCCAAAATCAGTGGTTTTTTTTTCTTCAGAACCAGCCCCAAACTCACTGATTTTATGTCAAAATCAGCCCCAAAATCAGTGGGTTTTTTTGTTCAAAACCATCCCCAGGAATTACTGATTTTACCTCAAAACCAG
>NW_008684426.1:12283-23633 GCF_000695815.1 Acanthisitta chloris | reverse complement strand
CCTCCCCTTGTTCCCAGGCTGGCTAGCCTTCCTCCTTCCTATTGTATAAAACACGAGCCACTTTTTTGCTTTCAAGTCCTCAGTACCTGTATCAGCCTCCTTTTATTCACTACTGAGAAGCTGATTTGTGCCTCTGATTAACCAAGGATGACAACATTCGTTGTTACTTTTCAAAACAAGTATCTTTGACATTCTACACTGCAATATTGCTTTGCTCATACACCTACATAGATTTTTGATAAGCTTTCTAGAAACCACCTTTGCCATGGTACCTACCGAAGCTGTCTTGACAAGTTGCTGTGGGGCTGATCATATTTCTCATCATGCTGAAGAATTGTCAGCACTAATTTGTGCAAATAATTGTGTTTTCTTCTAGAAGTGTTTTCTGTTTTCTATTTCACTGTATGGAGGAAGAATTAAATTTTTTTCATTCTGAAATGTATTTAATAGAAACCATTAAGGGCTTTTCTCTCTAACAATGAACTCCTTTCAATAAAACTACAGTCTTGTAGTTTTGGTAAACTACAATCTTGTAGTTTGTTTGGTAAATCACTACATTGTCTTGTGTGATTTACCAAACAAAAGTCAGCACACAGCCTCTTGAAAAATAACCAGGGGAGCTGCCAAGGACTTTACAGACAAAACTGCTGAATTTAAATTATGACCCAGTCAGGATATAAGTTTTTAATGTATTCAGTAACATAACTTAGTCCCCTGGACAAACATGTAATCAAATTACTGTAATTTGTAGTTTTGGTTGAAAACTTTATAATGGAAAGCTTAGCTTAAAAATATTGAAGATGCACATAATATTTCTACGGTATATTTTGGATGCTTCATATAGTAATGGTTCTGACCAGATTCTTTTTTTTTAATGGATGTAAATTACTTCACTGCTCAGTGCTTCAAGTATTAAATGTGCAGCTAAAAGTAGGACCTGTGCAAGTTTATTTCAGGAAAATACGCTGAATATAAAAAAAGCGGGTGGTGAGTGATCCTTGTTCATTTGCATATAATCCATTTACATAAGCATTACATAGGCAAAAGATAATGAGCATTCTTGTTTTCAAATATCAATTTCTAATTTTATAACAGGGTGTAAGGATGCATTGGTTTTGTTGTGGGTTGATTTTTTGGTTTGTTTTAAATTGCCCTAAAATGGAGATCTATAACATGTGCCCAGAGAGTTGGAGCATAAATATAAAAAATATGCTACTGACATGACTGGTAGTGGTCAAAGCTGGTGGAAAGAAAGCTTGTATATTTTGTGTATGAAAGAATGAAGCTGGCAAGCACCTTCACTAAAAGAATGCCAGATACAGCAGTTGGTCTTCAAAAATATTTGTTTTTTCTTGGCCATCAGGCTAAACAAATTTGATTGTATACAAACTGCAAGAAGCAGCTTATGAAACTGAACATATTCAAAGATCTGATTCTGTGTTCTCTGAAATCAGTGAAAGATTGCCTGTGAAAACACTGGACTCTAGAGAAGCCTTAGAATCTTAGTGTTTTTCTTCTCCATTTTGTCTGAACAATATATGAAGTGCCAGTATTTTACAAATCAAACCTGAAACCCAACTCAACTGTATAGATGCATTGAAAACTCCTTCAACTAATTGAACTACTATCCTTTTCAAACTCAGTTATTCAACCTGATTATTTTTAAGTTCCACGCAGTATACATTAACCAATAAAATAATTGTTTGAAGCTACCATAAAAAAAATATTTCCTACCCTTCAATTTCCCTTTGCTGTTCTTTTTAAGGAGGAAAAGCTCCAATTCATTTAAATATTTTATTTGGAATCCTTTTCAATTTTTCCCTGCAAGTGTGGCTTTTGCTCTGTTTTGAGGGGTGGGGAAGGTGGTGGTTTTGGCTTTTTGCTTTTTTTGCTTTTTACTTTTCATCAAAATACTATGAATTCATGCACGGCCATGTATTTGTATCCATAATCTATCACTAGAATTTACACAGTTATGCTTCTTACCTATGTGATACAGAATTGTCTTAAACTACAGATTGCTCTGGGCTGCCAGGGTACCAGACCAGCTTCCTCAAGGGGAAAATATGTATAATTGGTTTCAATTTTGCACTTTGTGGTTGACCAAATTTAAGAATAAATTTAAACTGTTACTCAAGTGCTGATGCTGGTCACCCTCTCCCTTGTAAGTGCTATGTCTGAACTAAAATGTGGTGGTCCCTTATTCCTGTGTTAAGTGATCCATCTAGAGCCTATGGTAAAGGTTGCAAGATGCTTTTTTTATATGCAGGTATCTTCTCCAGAGTTTCAATGAGGAAACAGGCTGAGCAGCTGACAATTCCCTGCTGTCCTCAACAGGTCAAACAAAAAAAGATAGTGCCTGGAAAAGACTGTTGACATTATTGCAATGTTATGACTGTAATATTATCCTCCAAAATTTTTCACCTCTACCAAGCACATACAGTATAATGACTACTCTACAAAATGGCTTTGCATTTATAGATTCTCATACCTGAACCATGTCTTCCTGTATGACCTGAGTGGATCACTCCAATTAATTCAGCAATGTAATATACTCTTATATAGTTTTCATTTTAAGTCCATGCAGGCTGACTGACTTCAAGGATAAAAGAGTCATGCTTAAAGTTGAACACTGATAGAAGTACTTGAACTGTTGACAACTTGTATCTAATTAGAAAGGAACATGTGTGAACAGTGTTTAAAATTCTCCTCAAATTCTCTTTGTTTGTACATGACTTAGCTGTCTTCATTCATTGTGCTTCATTAGTACACTAATTGAAGTATTAGTGCATTCAGTATAACACTGGGGAATCTGGCATGTTGGAAATTAAACCTCACTATTCACATTTGCAGAAATCTAGAGGAATATATTGGTGGAAGGAAATCCTTCATTTAGTCACTTATGAATCTTTCTAAAAATTCAGTTTCTTGACATCAGCTGAGACAATTTTAACAGACCAATTCTACCGGTTTTGCATTTTCCCTGAATCCCAATCACATGCCTCTGCTGCTTATTCTGTGCAGGCTCTGGCTTTTGGTGTACCTTGTCATAACTCAGCTGAACACACTAGTTAGTTTTTGATGAAAGACAGATTAATTTAAAAAAGAGAAAGAATCAAAGATGTTGTTTGCTGCCAGTAGCAAATCTCCATTTTAATAAAAGCAAGATCAGCAGGTCTGACTGCAGAACCACACCTTCAAAAAGTAATAAGCCTCAATAAGTAATTTTTCTGTGTCATGTCCCAGAATGGTGTAATTGCATGCAAATGCCACAGGCTAGGTTTTTTTCTCTATTGCAATTGGAAATAGATAAGGTAATGTACAGTAAATAGCACAGTGAAATCAAAACCTTTGATTTTACTTTATTTTGCTATTGCTGTTGTAGTTCTATGTAAGTCTATCATATGAAAGAATTTTGTTACTATAAATTATCAGCTTCATTTATCTTGAGCTCTGTCATGTTTGCCTGAACTCTTATTACAGGTAATGCAATAATTTCATATGGATTACATATCATCACTGGATACATTTCTTTTAAAATATAGCATTCCAGATGCATGTGGAAAATCACCTACATGTTAATAATATTTGAGGATTTCTTTCACCTGGAAAAATATGGATTTGCTCACAAGATTTCAAGTACTTCGAATATTTTCCTGAGTGATTAGTAAATGGCAGTAGCACATACAAACAATCTGTAGCCTTAAATGTAAAGTATACCAGATCCTTAGCTAGCATGAATGATTGAAGTTTCATGGGCTGCAATTCACAGCAGCAGGCTCTAAAGTTTTTGTGCTGTTTATTGAACCAAGGTTCAGATTTTAATAAATAAGAGCTCACTGAAACTTGAAAAATGTGCATTAATAAAACGGATCTCTGAACACAGAATCACAGAGCCATAGAATGCTAAGAGGCTGGAATGGGCCTTAAAGATCATCTAGTCCCAACCCACCCTGCCATGTGCAGGGACACCTCCTCACTAGACCAGGTTGCTCAAGGCTTCATCCAGCCTGGCTTTGAACACTGCCACGGTTGAGGCTTCCACAACTTCTCTGGGTAACCTGTTCCAGTGTGTCACCACCCTCACAGTAAGAAATTTCTTCCTAATATCTAATCCAAATTTTCTCTCTTTCAATAAATACCCATTACCCCTTGTCCTCTCACTACAGTTCCTGATGAAGGGTCACTCTTTGACTTCCCTCTAGGCCTTCTTCAGTACTAGAAGGTTGCTATGAGGTCTTCATGCAACCGTCTCTTCTCCAGGCTGAACAACCCCAAATATTTCAGCCTGTCTTCATAGAGGAGGTTCTCCAGTCCTCTTATCAACATTGTGGCGTCTCTCTGGTTTTGCTGCAACAGTTCCATGTCCTTATGTTGGGGACACCAGAACTGCACGCAGTATTACAGATAGGGTCTCACAAGAGCAGAGTAGAGGGGGAGAATCACCTCCTGTGACCTGCTGGCCAAAGTCCTTTTGATGCAGCCCACTGGCTCACTGGAGTCACCCGTTGTCAAGGGTCTTCGGTCCCAGTAGTGAAAGTTTCAGGTGGTGCAAGTGTGACTGCCAGAGTGGCTCCTGAAAGTCAGAAGGGAAGTTTCCTTAACGCCTTTAAACTGCAGAATAAAAAAAACCAGCTTGCTGTCTATTGCAGTTGTGAGGGTCAGGAGCGGGCAAGGAACAATCCTCTTTCTTTTAACTGTGCTGACCTAGTATAGGTGGTCCTGTCCTCCCCCTGCAGTGAAAGACTCCTCCAGGTGCCTTGGTGGGGTGGGGAGAGCAAATCATCCACCCCAAATTCTGCTGTTCAAACAGCTGGGCACATGTCAGTAATGCATCATAGGCAGCATGAGCACAGTTTTATACTCTCTCATGTGATGGAAGGAAAGCAGCTGGCAGAGCACTGAGCTTGAGTTATAAACTCTGCTGAGAGCAAGGATATATAAACTTAGGTTCAGCTGCAGGTACGGTATTCCTAAATAGTTTTTTCCTGGTTTCTTCTCATCTGGGACATAGGGAAAGCAAGCTTGCACTGGACAGTGGAATACTGTATGGAAGCCCTAATGAAAGGATCTAAAAGAAGCTGGGAAGCCTTATGCTTGTTTTACTTTCCCTCATAGAACAGATCTTAAAAGGTCAATATATTACTCTCTACTAAGCAATAGTTCAGGAAGCATGTGCTTTCTGGCATGGCAACACAAACTACATCTCCAAAGGAGGAATTTCTTGTTTCCCTCAGGTCTGGTATGCTTTGCACTCTTACAAAGCTGGACAAAATAAAACCAAAAAAGCAGCTATGGACAATTTTTGCCTCTGAGAACAGAACTGGACAAGAATTTTCATATCATATAGAAACTTCAAAATCAGAAGTGTATATAACACATGTAATCAGCCAAACTGAACTATCCTCTGAATCTTTTCACAAACAATTTGTGCTATCCCCTGCTTAATTTTATAGTGCATATATGGTTTTGACAGAATATTATCACTCCTGTGGGACTTTGCCACTTGCAATTATATATCTAAGAGTTCAAACCATTTTCAAGGAACTCAGTTGAAGACTTCAGTGGCCACTGTCCTGGATTTCTAGATGCACTTCATATGATGAGAGGCTGAGAGAGCTGATTATTTTTTCAGACTGCATAAGAGGAGGCTCAGGGGGATCTCTCCAACATGCGCAAACACCTGGTGGGAGGGAAATAAGATGATGAAGCCAAGCTCTTTTCAGTGGTGCTAGGTGACAGTATAAGAGGCAATGGACACACGCTGAATCACAGGAAGTTCCCCCTGAACATCAAGAAATGCTTTTCTACAGTGAAGGTGGTCAAACACAGGACTAGGTTACCCAGAGAGGTTGTGGAGGATCCTACAGCAATATGTAAAACATATCTGGACACAGTCCTGGGCAACCTGGTCTTGCCACGAGCAAGGCAGTGGGACCTGGTCATCTAAAGACATCCCTGCCACCATAAACAGTTCTGCAACTGGGGACGTAGCAATATCAAGGCTGAGAAGCAGTGCATCTCAAATACTGGGCTTGCTCTGTGTAACTCTTTGTGTGCGTAAATTCTGCCTATCTCAGATTTATTCCATGTCTGCACATTGACATGCATTCTGAATATGCTGCATTATCTGCATGTGTTCTTGGATAGTACAGAACTGCAGCATAAATCCAGGGCAATCAGAATCGACCAAGGCTCCTAGGACTTTCTTTTCTTTTGGTAACAGGCTGGTGCCAAAAACAGTGAGTTTGCCTTCTTCTATAGGAAACAAAACTTTCCATACTTTATTTAAAATTTTGAAACTAATTCTCAGTTAGACAGCTACAGATCTGGCCTAGGAAGATCTCTTTAAGATAAATAAATAAAACCCCAACCAACAACAACAAAAAAAAAAACAACCCTAAAAAACCTAAAAAACCAATTTGTTTATTTTATGCACTTGTATTGTTCAGCATGGTTCAACTGACCCAATATGTAAAGGTTTTGGCTGTGCAATAGAGCTTTGCTGTTCTCACTGTATTGCAGGCTTTAATTAGGGAAACGGGGGGGGGGGGGAGAATTGGAAACAATTATTAAAAAACACCACTAACAAAAAATAACCCAAACAAACCTCACCCCAACATTTTCCTGGGGAAAGATGTCAAGATAATTACTTCCAATAATGAAAACTCTTATATACACCATGGTTGAGAATATTTAATTTCATTTTCTTTCCAAGCACTCCTATAGCATTTTGATTACAAAATAGAGTGCAACCAAATGTTAAATGCCTGATTACTGTTAGCAGTAGAAAACAAAAGACATTTGTATGCACTGCCTGGAAATTGCATTGATAATGGCAGTCTGCTTACCCTTCCTTTTTTTTTTACCCCTGTCTTTTACAGAAAAGTTAATTCTGCATCTTGTAAAAACATATTCTTTCATAAATAAGTCATGAACTGCCTAAACTCAAATATGTATCTTATTTTTTAGATGTGACTTATACTGAGTCAGTGCTGTCACAGAAAAAAGTTCTATAGTTCTCCAAAATAAAAAAATATCCTTTACTTCACTTGTAAGAATACATTTAGGCCATCTGTTTATGAAGACAGAGGAGAAAAAAAAACAGGACTGGTACTTGTCAGTTACCACTTCCTGCAGTAAATTTTGTAAGGTTGTAAAGTGAAATTATAAACTGCATCTCAAATTATACCCATATTAGTTATGAAATGCACATATTTACATAGAACACACTCATACCAATGTACATTG
Organism: Acanthisitta chloris; assembly: GCF_000695815.1. Lineage (NCBI taxonomy): Eukaryota > Metazoa > Chordata > Aves > Passeriformes > Acanthisittidae > Acanthisitta > Acanthisitta chloris. The sequence goes on along the minus strand of NW_008684426.1, from coordinate 16,382 downwards.
CTTAGCAATAGGTCCACTGAATTCCAATTAGATGAAACTTCTACTATTACAGATTTATTTTATTATTATTCTTTTAGTGGTATATCTATATGACATTGCATATAAGATTTAGGCCATTAAAAGTTGTTAGTGAATTGTGTATAAAATATGTAACATTCATCATCAGATAGTTTATAGGAATTTTTTTCAGCACAAAAGCCCCCCACAACAGAAATTTGCTCTGACAGTGGAAACACTAACTGAAAATAAAGAGATCTAATAATCCCTGGTTACTTTTAGATAGCATACCCTTTTATACCCTCACAACAATGTATTACGGGACTGAGTTTCAAACATTTTAATCTTGTTCACCTTCTTGACTAACTGCTAGGAATGCAGTTCACTGGAAATGATGGTGTGGCAGCAAATGGAAGCTGTGAGGGACTTGATCTTTTAGATCTTGTAGGTAAGAGAGCAGCTAAAAAAATATTACTGTTTGAGACCTGCTAAAAAACAAGAGTTTCTGGAAGAATAAACCCATGGCTTTGCACTTGTAGATGGTACTTAAGAAAGAGATAAAGCAATCAGTGTCCAACTCACAAAGCCACTAAAAAAATATCTCAAGTCTCGTTGGAGACAAGGGTGACACAAATAAAAAAATCACTAAAATTTCTGTTGCTTTCTTTACATATCACTCCTCTCCTTTACATAGTCTAATGAATAAAGGACTATTTATATTACAAGATGTAGGTCTGAACAAGAATCGTTAGCTGTCATTCATGCTATGTAACTATGTAAACAGTACTGTACAGCATGAAAATTCCTGGGAATTAAATGACAGGAAAACTTCTGTGGTTACAGTTTTCAGAAGACAGCATAAGAACACCATTGAGCAAAAATTCTCAGCTGTAATGGTGCATGTTTATAGTGGTAAAAATAAAAGTCTGCCTATTTTTCTTGGGCAGATCAATACTCAGGGAACAAGAGAGGAAGTATTCAAAGCTTGCTTTAAAGAGTGTACCCTATCTAACAGAGTAGTGAAGAGTCAGTAATTTTCACTCATGAGGCCACAAAAAGACAATTGCTTTTACAAAAATCACAGAGGATTATATCTTGGGTACTTTTTTTTTCAGAAATACCAGAGTCAGATTCTTAAAAAGGACCATTGGGTTTTTGGTGTTTGGTTGGCTGGTTGGTTTGGTTTTGTTCTGGTTTATTGCTTGGTGGGGTTTTGTTTGTTTGTTTTCAAATCAGTATATTTTACTAAATTCTTCTAAGACGTGGGAAGTACTTTCATCTTAATGAGGTATAATTTAGCATAAAAGAAAAAAAAATTCCTTCATCTTACTTAATCTGGCAGTGTTTGGCAAATGGTTTTTTTAATGATCACTGTTTCATGATCAGAGTACAAGCTAACTGCTCCCAAAAGATGTGAACTCTGCAGTATTAAATATTGCCCTATCTGACTCATCACTGTATCACATCAGAGCAGCACCTTCCAACCTGAATTTGCACAAATGCAGAGTGAGCTCAGCACCTGGGAATGGGATCCACAATAAGAAGAGAGCTGCTTTGGAAAACAACCAGAGGGACAGCTAGCAGGAGGAACCATTCAGTCTTCCAATCCCCTAGATGATGATGGCCATTAAAATAAAACCTAAAAAATAAAATTAATATCCCAGCTAAAACCTGAACAGTACATCACATCTGCAAGCTTAGCATAAACTACTGAAGATCTTAGAAACAGAAAAGTGATACTGTCTACAGCCTACCTACTGATATGTGACCATTAAGGAGGAACTTAGTGCCTGAAGCCCTTTGTGAACAAAGCCCTGGACAGGTGAGGAATGAGAAGTGTTAAAGTTTTTATGTTATCTGGAAGAAAAGTCTCAAAGCCAAAAATACCTTGTTATATATTTGGTCACGTTTATTAAATAAAAACAATGAGATTTCTGTTAGGCACTCTGAATTAAATTTTAATGATGCAACTTAAACAATTTTTTTATAATCATGAGCTGAAATTTCAACCTCAAGGTCTGAATGTTGCAAACTATGTGTACCTGCCATGATGGAGAGACATGACACAGGTTGATGCAAGCAAGATATCTTTTTATTGTTGTTTTTCACAGATCCTTATAGTTCCTTTGCTTAGCATATTCCCTGTTGATTGGCTTATTCTAAACATTAGGTGTGTACCAATTGGTTAACCTAAGGCACAACAACTTGTTACATGTCTTCTACCCCAGCAACATCCCAGCAACTTCCTAACTCCTGACCGGTGAGCCAGCACGCAGGCGCTTTCTGTTCAAGGGTCCCATCTCCGCACCTACTCCTCCCAAGACCTTCAGGCAACAAGTCCTAACACATCCCCTGACTAGCCCAGACATGCTGGAGCCTTGCTGAAAGCAGCCAGGCCACTCCCCACATGTACCATTTTTAGTTCCATACACTGACATAGATGTAAAATTCAGGCTATTTTAGAGGGCCTTAAAATGATTAGTGATTCACATATGACATCTCCACATAAACATAAAATTACATTTCTTTGGGTTTCTGTGGTAAGAATGGATTACTTTGGGACCAATGTTCAGTTCTAGTTAGAGCCTTTGTCTTGAGGACCAGTTAATCTTGTATTCTTTCCTGCCCTGGTGCAATTTCAAGATTGTGGCAAGAAGGATAAATTTCAAGCCATTTTCTGTTCTTATTACAGTCTTCCCATTGTAATGAGAATGGATTAATTTTGTTCCATTTTCTGTCCTTGCTATAGTCTGTTATGAGAATGGATTAATTTTATGACATTTTCTTCTCTCATTACAATCTTTGTTATGAGAGTGAGAATATGTAATGAGAATGAGAACATATCAAGCATTAAAAGTCTGTGAGAACTCATGACAAAGACTTTTACAAGAGGAGAAAATGACACTCAATCCATTCTCGCAACAATCTTAGGACTGTAAAGAGAAGTCAGTGTAAAATTATATTAATCCATTCATAAGACAAAGATTACTGAGAAAATGAAAATTGGAACATTAATCAATATTTGTGACATTCTGGACATTGTATCAAACTTAATGGTACGTTTTTGAAAGTATAGTACATTAATGGAAAAAGTCACTGTAGGACTGTTCAAATGGACTTCTACAAGAATATACTGCTTTCAAGATAGAGTCTTGCTTTGGTAGATATGATCAGTGTGCTCTGAGTCATAATTGCACAGTATACAATCCAGATGTCATTAATGGAAATGGAATCCACAGAGAGCTTCAGTGGAAATCCTCCCATAGACTTTAATACAGCCAGGAACTAATCTCAAATCCTGTTCTTCATAATCATCCAGAAAATACAAGCCTTTCTTTTATGACAACTGCAGCAGTTCTTGCTTTATATCTAAAATATCAAAATAAATATAATGTAAATTAATGTTTAAAAATATTATATTTCCAAGATCCAAAACTAGGTCTGCTCACCATTTGAGCAATTATTGATATATAATGACTGATCCAGAAATTAAACCAGTAGAATTTTGGGTCAAGGTTAAGGGTGGGTTTTATCCTGGTAATTTGAAACCATATACAGCCACCACCTTCTATATTTTGAAATAGATGCACTAGCACAACGGAAAGAGAATAGCTGCTTAAATCAAGTGAAGACTTTTGGAATCACTGGAGATGTTCAAATTGAAAAATTTAATTTTATTGCAATGACTGTCTAAATAGCTTTTACCAAATGGAAATCTAGTGACAAATATGAAATTTGGCAGTTTTCTTAAGGTTGCTGAAAGCCTGCCCTCCTAACATCTCTGGTGTCAGACACAGAACAGGCAGAAGGCTTTGAAGCCAGATGGAAGAGAGGGAGACAAAAAAAAGGTTAAAAAAAAGCCCTAAACAAACAAGGAATAGCAAAAAAAGGTTTGCTCTATTTTCAGCTAAAAATGTCAACGCTGCATCCAAATATAGATATGACTGCAAAAGAAAGGTTAATAGCAAAATACAAATATCATGCCTATAGTAGCACTGCAATACTGCTGTCAGCTGGGATTTCAGCTCTGATCTGTGAGTACAGTCGGTGATTTTACATTCAATTCAACATGGTTATCTGTGTCTCAGATCTGATCACAGCT
>NW_008684426.1:9793-12239 GCF_000695815.1 Acanthisitta chloris | reverse complement strand
CTGCACTAGAAAACCTACCAGAACATTTGTCAGCCAGGCTGTGTAAGTTTTAAGACCAACACATGTGACAGTTTCATGTAAAACAAACAGCAACAGAAATAGAAGAAAATCAGTTTACAAGAAAACTAGTGGTGAGCAAACCAGTAGACAAACAGGAAAAAAGTCAGTAGGAGAAAGAAATTATATAAGGAAGAACAATTATCTTATTAAAAAAAGATATTCAATTACAGTTCAAAAACCATGCAGATTAAAAACCCATCTGCCCATCTGAACAATGAAGGATGATATGCTTGTTGCATAGCTTGTAGAAGTTTAAACTACTATTTGTTTTTACACAATATTTTGAGATCTGTTCACCTTCTCCATTCCACAGGATTTGTTACAAAATGCCTACAGGATTTGGGATCACCCTAAATGTAAATGATGACAGTGATAGTTCACAGCACATTTATCTGTTGTTATGTAGTGTGGAGAATAATATCTTTAACTACTATTTATCCTCATTCATTGCTTAGTAGGAAATTTTATGGGAATTTTTTAATTAATAATGTATGAGTTCATGACACAAGTCAATATTTTTTACTCTAGGACAATATTTTTTTATTATGAGAAAGTTTTAACTGGAGTTGTTTATTCTGACTATGTTACTCTAGAGAAAGAAAGTCAATACTTTGTTGCATGTTGCTCTATAACACAATAAAATCAGATGCTTATGGATGTTCTCACTTTTTGCATTAATATATGAATTTCAGCTCAGGCCCTCAAAGGCTTTTTAACATTTAAGTGTCACTGATTTCAGTGTGATTTAGGTGCTCAATGTCTGTGAATTTCCATATCTTTGATATGCCTCATTTAAAGTCTGAATTCTAATTCTTCAGTATTACAAAAAATGTTGTAACACTACTTACAGATATTCTTAAATTCTTATCAATTTCTAACTAACAACAGAATATAATATAGAATTCTACAACAAATAATGCAGAATTCTAAAGACTTTCAAGAAGTTAAACTCTGTGCCTTGCAGTCTTTTATAGCATATCTTCATCACTTTGAGAAATGGGTTCCACTGCTGTAGTCCTTGTGAAATATCTTTGGGCAGATAGGGCTCCATTGTTCTTTCTTCCTCTGCTTCTGAGTGCATAGAAGTTATACACGGCTTGTGTATAACCTCAGGTAACTTCATGTAAATCCCTGCTATTGTCAATGAGTCTAGCTGGGAGAAGTGAGAGCCTTACTTACATAACTAATTAGTAGTCATTTTTCAAAAAAGTTTGAAAAGAAACCTTGTACCTCAGTATTTAGAGTCACTAACCCTACTCTCTAATATGCAATTGTGACACGTACATTGCATATTATGGTAGATTAGCATAATTCTTTGTTAACTTTTACCCTGTCAAGTAATTTTCATGTCTGCATTTATTCCTTGAGGGAAAATTGATGACCTCAGTCCTATTGAATCTTTAAGCACACCTTATTTCATTAATATTAAAGAGAAACATTATCTTTATTATGTAGAATGTATAATAACTTGTTTAGCTTTGTTACAGGAGTGGTATCACCAAGCTACTCTGAATTTCACTTAAATTCATATTGCACAAAAAATCCTTCATTTTCTAGACAAGTAAAAGTATGTTCTTGTTTTCTTTGCATAAAACAACTCAGTAGCCTAAACCAGCACAAAGTGCTGCACAAAGAAATTCTGTCAATGAGATATGGAACGCATACACTGTTTTGTAATGACACTATTCAGAACCCTGCTGATAGACCACAAAGCAAAGAGAAATAGCTGGCAGCTGCCATTGCACCAATAATTTGCCCATTACAGTTAACAGTAAATATTTCAGTTTTATATATTTATGTAGATACATGATGTTTACAGTTAAATAATATTTTCATGCATTTTCTTCAACAGTGAAGAGCAACTGGAATTCAGGCCTTCTATTTATCCAGTAATTTTAAAAAAGAAAAAATAGCAACAACAAAACACCCTAGTTTCTACTATCTTGGTAAGGCCTTTTTTTCTGCATCTCCTTTACTCTGAATCTCTTGCTCTAGACTTCTTATCAAAGATTGAAAATTTGTAAAACTGTCTTTTGGGGCTCAGATAATTAAAACTTCTTGTACATTGCTCTCCCTCCCCCTACCACCTTCATAAAAATCTACTTGTCATATAGTTCTTTCTTTGATTGAAGACCCTACTGTACACAGAAATGTAATATGGATTCATAGTTACATTCCTCTGCACAATTTGCTTTAAGATATTAAAAATATTAGTGGCTTCAGCACTAGTTGTAGTGAAATGTGAGTCTGTTTATTCATGTCCATTGCTTTCAGAAAGAGAATAAAGTGCAATTTTTGCTATTATTATTTACCTTTCTATCACATCTTCAAGACTATTCCACTTTGCCAGGCTTTAACTGACCTCTTCTTTCATCTCAGGTATTCT
>NW_008684426.1:1164-9762 GCF_000695815.1 Acanthisitta chloris | reverse complement strand
AAAGCAGAAAAGAGGGTTCAGTGTCTCAGTTCTGCTGATTGGAATTTTGTAAACTCCCTGTCACAGCCAGTCTCAAACACTCCCTGTCATTTCAGAGTTAATGACACAGGGCTGCTTTTATCACTGTGATTATTGACTTTTGTTCCTACAAAATCAGATCCTTTAACCCTCCCTGTTGGTGAGATCCCCCTAGACGGATAGCCAACAGTCTTAACAAAACCACACATGCGACTGCAAGTTTAAGGATCACTAGTTTGGCTGTAATGTACACATGTAACACAACATGGGTCCTCCTGCTGCAAGGAAAAGATGGCCACACCACTACCTTGTGGGACAGAAGAATGACTGCTGGTACTGCTCCAGCATATTTTCTAGATATTGTTAGATCGCCTGACATGAGGAGGTCCATCACTTTAAATAAAATATGAAACATTTTCAGTTTCAATCTTATCTTCTGTAAAGCGCATAAAAGCAGGAGCTAGTTTCATGGGACTTGTAGCCATGCGCATTTGTTGTTTGTGATCTTATAAATTTACAAATCATGGATGTGTCCCTACAGTATTGGAAAAAGGTCACTAGTAATAGTGTGCAAAGTTACTGAGGAGTACAGAGACTATTTTCATAGACTCAAACACTCTTTTGCTCAAATCAATACCCCAGCAATGTCCGAATGGGCCTACCTCCCACTGAATTTTGACACACCAGAGCATTCTTAATCTCTAAATTACTAAATTCTGTATACAAATATTAAAAATATAGTATTTATGCCCTTTTACTATGGCAAAATATTATTAATAAAATTAATTCAAATGACATTTTTATTCTTGGTACTTGTACTATGAACAGAGGAACAAATCCTTTTATTGTCTTTTAGGGGGAATGTTTGTGGGTTTCTTTAAGGTTGCTCTAGACACTGCATATCGGCAATACAACTCTGTAAAAATTTCAGTTTCCATATAAAAGGGCTAGAGAGTGCTTTTAAAATAAGAATTACAGTAAGACTCCACCAAAAAATTATTACATTTAAATATGAACATTTGTGAAGTTTTTTTATATTTTGGTTTACTTTATTTATCCAAAGTCTGCCTATCAATTTTCCTTCACTACCAAATTGAAAGGCAAATTATCATTTTGAAAATTTTTTGCAGTCATAGTTTCTGGTTTCTCGCTCATGTTTGACAGAAGTACTTCTAAATATTTGTAAAAACACTACATGTTTTTTGTTATATTGCCTCTTTTAAGCTAAACTAGTAGACTGTTGAAATTTACACTTCACAGAATTGTAGTATTTTTCAAATTAAATACACAGGTAGAAAGTAAATCTGAATTTCAACCCAGGTACCCAAAAAGTATGAAAACCTGTTTATTGGCAGTGTTGCTGCATTACACTTAGAACTTGATCATCAGCTTTGCTGTTATGAGTTAAGATAAGTTGTTCAGTTGTCTGTTTCCAGGTTTACTGTGCCTCAGCCAAGCATAGACACTGCTCTCAGTGTTCTGGAAGCATTTTTGTCTCAAACCTTTCTTTGAATGAAATGCTTGCTCTTTACACCCTGGAAAATTGTATATCAACTTCCCTAAGTGCTTCTCTCCCTTTTAACTGCTTGCAAGTATGTTTTCAGACATTTATTAATCCTTATTTTCTTTTTACCCATTTCAAATATGACTTGTTTCTCTCAGTGGCTTAAAGTCCTGTTGCAATTTTCACATAGACAGATTCCTTCTTATGACAACATTTCTGTTTAAGGCTTGGATTCAGCATAGTAGCATGAATCCAACTGAATCAGTAAGATGTATGACTACTAATTTTGAGAACACGCGCATGAGTCCAATGATCCTTGTAGGTCACTTTGAACTCCAAATATTCTGTGATTTCTGTGACATGCATGTTTCTTCCTCTGTCAGGCTATACCTGTAAAGTTTGTGGGGCTTTATTTTGTCATATAGTCCACTTTATCTATAAGGTCTTCCTAAAAGGCCTTTCATTAATCATCATGTGAGAATATTATAGTTTCAAGTTCCTCTGTCTTCATCCCTGTTTTCACACATGTGACAGAGGTAGACTGTCACAAGAGAAAAGCAAGTCTTCCTAAATAAAGTGTGCATTACTTCTGCCATGTACCTCCTGGTGTGCTCAGAGATCAGATACCTCTATGAAGAGGCTACTGATCTGTGAAAACAAGCTAGCCACTGAGATACAATCTCACAACTTTCCTGCTGGATTCTCCAAGGTTATTCATCAGATACTTCAAAAAGCAGCATTTACCAGCCCAAAGCTGAGTAGAAAAAGAAGAAGAAGGCTGTCTGGCAAGCTGAGCATGAGTGTTATCCTGCCAGGCCAGGAGTAAGTAACGGATCTTTTTTTAAGAAATAGCACAAGAATAATCTGCTTAAATAGCTGGAATCTACAATGCCAGGCTGAACTTCTGACAGGGACTTACTAATATATTTTACTGCAGCAAGGTTTGAAATAAGACCCAGAGCACAAAGTGAGAAATGGATCTTTTAACTCATGACGGAACTGACAGTACCAATTGAACGTTACAGTGTGGTACTTGGATTTTTCACTCTGTTCCAAAACCTCAGAACACTGTGGCTGCATTCCCTCATGCCAAAAAAATATCCCATGGTTTATGACATACTACAGAAACAAACAAACAAACAAAAGAAATAAAGAGTATTTGCTCAGTTTTCATTACTCTTTCAAACTACAACTTTAGTTTTCTTATTAGTGTGCTCACTTTTGTACTTCAGACTTAACAATATGTGATATCTTCTGACGCTTGCTTCACATGAGTAATAACGTAATTTGTGTTAAGGAGGCAGCATGTTCAAGAAATCCTGTCTATAATTCCTTCCACTACTTTTTTATCTGTTTATTCATAGGTTTGCATCCATTTAAAGGGAGTTCATGCTGATTTTGCAAAAATGACTTATCTAAGTAAAGGAAAATACTATTTTACAATGATTAAAAGATAAATATGTGGATTTATTTTTAATTTAGGAATAATGTCCTTGAATAAAGTTCCATTCCATCTTTTTCTCCAGTCAAAAAGACAAAAAACTGAGAACATTAAAGCGTATATAACAGATTTAAAGCTGAAAATTCTCTCTCAGATGGGAATGACTTGAGACTACAAAATTCAGTCGTGTAAAGCTTTAACACAGATGAAAAGCCAGGTGCTAGATCTATCAACTCATCCAGACTTTTACAACCTGTGACATTGGTGGTCCACTGGAAAGCCATAGAAATTACTGTTGATCCTTTACAGAGCAGAACTTTAATATAGGAGTGCCTAGATGGATGTTATTTTGGTTTGTCTTTTTTTATTTCATCTCATTTGTTGCATACTGCATAATGTTAAAAAATTGGGAGGACGCAGGGGAAGAACACACACACTGGCTTAAGTGAGTTGGAAGTGATGAGAAAAAAATCACACTTTAGCTGTATTCTCCATAGACAATGACAAAAAAATCCCCAATCTACACCTTCCCACCTGATTTTGTCTTTAGTACAAGGAAGGTTATTTTCTCAAGGCTGAGCAGCTCTGCTTCTTTGTTTCTGAAACCGTATTCTCACATCTACAGATTTTCAGAATAAGTTCTTCAATCTAAATGTCAATTATCTTGCTTACAGAAAAAGCATTAAAATCTGTGCATTTTCACTACTTTCAATGGAAGCTAAGAAAATTTCCATATGATATTCTTACCGTCTACAGCATTGCAAAAGCTTTAACATGGGGTATTTTTCTTTCCATTTTTTTTCCCTGGGTTTCTGAAGGAGATAGCAATCATTTATCTCAGCAAGACATTTTTCTTGAAGAAGAGTAAGCAGATAAAGATGACACCAGTGGTTGTTTAAGTTGATCCAACCTATTTGTCAATAGTGAGACAGGGCAGGAGGGGATACAGATTCCATTTAATTTTACTACAGCCCTGGAATTTTTACCCTCCTGATATATCAATGGTGTTTTTTCTGCATTTGTATCACAAAAAAACCTTGTCAATTGACTTTCCTAGGGACAGATAAGATGCTGTGTCTTTCTCCTTCAACCAATGGTAGAGGAATCTGTGTGGGCGTGCAGGTGGCATGCAAGGAAAGTCTGAGCTATTATTTACTCACCACATAACAAAGACAGAAACTGGAACATTCTTTAACATTTTTTAATCACGGAAGGTCACGGATGCTCAATCACACTAAGCAGACCTATTTACAGGAAAGCTCTTTAGGTCTTAGAACTCATCTGGCAGAGATTCTTCAGTAAATCCAAAGATGCACAGATATATATTACAGCACATTTCTCTCTGTTTGAGGGCAAAAAGCTCACACTTTTCCAATCTATATCAACATCTTTAGTGGCAGGACTAGCTAGGGGATAAATAATGAGAGTACATTTTGCATCTTTGTTTTCCTACAGTACCTGAATCTGTTTCATGCAAGGGGTTTTCTGTCAGCTGCAGCTGAAATTGGTGTTCAGTGCAGGTGCTGTGTGTTGTTCCATTAGTAGTTCCAAATGTTAGCAGACAGGAGAGTTGAAATAAAGTCTCTGTGCTTGTTCCCCACAAGTTAAAGTAATTGCAATGCCCATTGAAGACACAGATATTCAGACACTTCAACAGTAAATTACAGCATGAATACATAGTTTGTGACTATCAAGAGACTGTCAAAGGAGGAAAGAATAAGCAAGCTTTCCAAATAGAACTGTTAAAGAAATGTAAATTATGCACATCTGGCAACTCCACAACTCATAAAAGCAGACCATTTCATAAAATTAGACCGCACCAGTTTCATTTCACTCAAGTGCAGAGGAGTAAGAGCTCATGTGGATTCGACCTGTATTCTTATGGACCTCTGCAAATCAACACTACCTCATGGCCCCTGCCTTCTAGCTCTCATATCCAAATATCCTCTCATATACCTTAGTTGTACACTTCCCATGACAGAGAGACAGAGGAAGAGAATACATTCATAGCTTGAGAACACATTTGCGTCCCATTCTTCTGAGAGCTGTGAGCAAGGCCAAGTGACATCCAGCCATCCTGAAGGAGTCCTACAGGCTTTGAACTAACCATTTTTTTTCTCATTGTCCTGGATCACAATTTTTCCAGGAATTACCACAGAAATCTGCATTTATGCCTTGTCCCAAACAGAACAACATATCTCATTCCCTAGGAAGACACACCAGTGTACTCTCTTTAGGCCAGCATCTGTAAGTCAGTGGTTATAGTCTTGCCTGGCACCATGACTGATAGAGAAACCCATTATTCCACATAGCTATACTTAGCTGTTACACAAAGAATTAGGTTTGTCTTTTGGGAAAAAAAAAGTCAATATATAGAAGGGAAGCCTGAATGAAGTAGCAGAACACAGATAAAACAGTTATGCCCTATATTAATTTTCTTCCCCTCATATTTCCATCTTCCATATAATCATTTTAAAACAGAATAAATTTTTTTTTAAAAAAATGCTTGTTGATTGAAAACAAATTAATTGCCCCTTAAGTGTATGTTCAGGCTACAGGAATAAACCCTATATTCTAACATCCAATTTGAATAATCATTTCTGTGCTGTAGAGATAGCATTTGAATCATGTAATGAAAGGAATGGGATAACAATTAGTTTCCCTTATTGAATAGGTAAGTAAATTGAGCCTGAAAATCCCTGTAAATGGTAAATGTGGAAGTTAGATCTTCCCACAGGAGGCTTAACCCAAACATCAGTCCTTTTCTTTGAAAAAAATCCAATCATTTTTATATTAATGTGTGGATTGCGCATTTTACTTAGAACTGAAATACTTTGTCCCTCCAAACTATGAGCTTTCTTTGAGTTACTGGCCCCAGAAATATATTCTGAAATCTTGAAGCCTCTATTTATATGGATGAGAGATGAAAGGTGAAGAGTAAATGCATGAGCTTAAGATATTTTCTCTAGTTTTGACCTATTCTGGAAAGCAAAAATCAGTACAAATGGTGCACTAATAGTGACTACATTCAAAGACTCTATTTCCTTCATAAATCCAATGAAAAATGCTTTTCAGGAAGTGATATGGATGAATACCATATGTGAGTGCCAAGGATTTAGTCCTACCCTGAGTGATCTCTTTTTAAAGACAATTTACACAGGCAGATTATATAACACAACAAGTCCACCAATTTTCATAGTTGACTTACCTTAAAAATAGAGAATATAATTTGATGCTTCATGTTCATATACCTTATCTAAATTGCTCATCACTTTTATGCCTCAGATTAAAAAAAAATGGTGTTGGTGACTGTATTTACTTTAAAAATAAATCCTCAGTCTCAAAATTATTTGAAAGCCCTTTTTGTAGAAATGTCAATTTTTATGAATGTGTCTCATTTAGTTAAGTCATGCTAACATGTTTCTGGTACATTATTGCTGAAATTTCCAGATAGTCAATGAGTTTTTGCCTAAGACATCAGACTCAGAAAACAGGATCTATCATTTCTTTCGGTCATGAATTCTAGTGACTTTGGAGTGAATATATAATTTTTAAGTCCTCCAGTTTCAAACTGTAAGAAGGTGGATGATGTCTAAGACAAATGATACTGATTTCCAGAGAAATTAGTGGAGTTAGAAGATGAAGTTGCAAGAAAGTTCTATGTGTTTGATATACAGAAGGGGAACTAAAGGAAAGCATTCATTGAAACTTGTTCATTCTACATTTCATGTTTTCATCATATTTAAAATTAGCTGTATTTTATGGGCATTTTTGCATTATGTGCAATTCTGGGGAAGTTAATGATGCTATAAATGTAACCAGGTTGACTACATTTCCAATGTGATCTGTTGAAGCTTTAGCATGGAAACATTTCCAGGTAGCAGGAGATGAAGATGGTGTTTTCTCACAGTCAAGAGCTGAAGATGGATCTACAATTACTTTTGAAGAGTAAAAGCCCTTGAAGAAGCAGAAAGGTCAGTGGAAAAGAAGAGTTGACATAAGAAATTACTTATATGTGAAGCCTTGCTGGGTAGGTAACACAGTTAGAGGGTGTTGCAATGAAGGATAAACTACAAGCAGTAGAGCACAGAATTATCAGGTGTCTCTCAAAGATATGCATATGGAGTACTTGAACACAGCATTATTTTTCTTGAAGAAAAAATTATTTGTTTGTCTCATAGTATTTGTCATCTTGTCCTCATTTTCATTGCCATCTCCCTAACATGATGTTTTGTTAAGGACATTTGATTCATCACTCATCAATGGAGACTAATAGTACATTGAACACTTAGGCAGTTTCACATAATTTCCTCAATTTCCCAGTGAGTTTTCCAACACTATCTAAGAAAGGTAGGTAGAAACGGAATGCAGGATTTGTTGCTGCCAGTCAAAGGGTAGACATAACATACACAAGGGTTCTTTTATTAGGCTAGTAGGTTTTCTAAAGGCTTAGTGCTGAACAAGACAAATACGCCTTTTGCACGCATATAGCTGATATCTGTCAAGAAAAGACCTAGCAGGATATACAAAGTGCTAGGTAAGGTAGCTGGTGGAACTCTACACAAATCTGAATCATCTCTTTTGCAAACATCCATTCACCAAATTTTGAAAGCAAAACGCAAAGTCAATTGCATGAAGTTTCCAGTATGTTCCTCTACACTACTCTGAGTTCCTTAAAGGAAGGAATGAGATTAGTCAACTTCTTTACTCAGTTCTCACAGTCCTTGGACAAAAAGATAAATGTCAGTTGGAGAAAATGGAAGATTAGCTGATTTGAAATGGAAGGAAACACACAAATATAAGAGTTTGAACTGATTTTCATTGTTTCTTTATTTGTATATTATTCATTGAAGTACCATAGATCATAATATTAAAAGCAAGTTTACAGAATTTGCTCTTTCCACTGAAATGGAAAGAACAGTGTGACCATATACAGAATCACTTCTTCATGAACAGTTCTCTAGGGAAAATTGTTTGCCAATTAGATTTAAAAAAAAGACTTCCAGTGACACAAAAATGTTGTTTACTACATATTTCTCAGTAAAGAAAAGTCTGAAGAAAGAAAATTGTCACTGTAAAACTTGATAGAAATAGATCATTTTGAAAAGTTTAAATTTCAAAGTAAAGACTGCAACATTTTAACTAAACACACTTACAGTAGAATTTCCAAGCTCTTCACATTGCAACACACAGGAGAGATGCTGTTATTGCCCTGACAAAGGAATTTAAGGCCTGTCAGCCTTATTTTGAAATGGCAGGATATGCGACACTTTTTCTGTTATTGGATAAACTACCATATTGTCACATTGAATTTTGTATTTGTTCTTGTACTTGAGTGTCTGAGGATCAGAAACGGGGGAAGGCCTACAAGGCTGACATCTTCGTGGGAGTCTGTTACATACCACCCAATCAGAATGATGAGGGTGATGATTTATTCTACAGGCAGCTGGCAGAGGTCTAAAAATCACCAGCTCTTGTTCTTGTGGGCAACTTTAACCTATGAGATGTCTGTTGGAAATTCAACACAGCAGAGAAAAGGCAGTCTAAGAGGTTCCTCAGGTGCACAGAGGATAATTTCCTACTTCAGCTGGTAGATGAGCCTACCAGGGGTGGGACCCTGCTAGACCTGGTATTC
>NW_008684426.1:488-1058 GCF_000695815.1 Acanthisitta chloris | reverse complement strand
TCGAGTGCATAGAGAACAGTTTTCTACTTCAGCTGTTAGATGAGCCTCCTAGGGGTGGGGCCCTGCTAGACCTGCTATTCACAAACAGAGAAGGGCTGGTGGGTGAAATGGTGGTTGGAGGCCATTTGGAGCACAGTGAACATGAAATTATGGAGTTTTTTGTACACAGGGATGCAAAAAGGGCCATCAATAAAAATTCTACCCTGGAATTCCGAAGAGCAGACTTTGGACTGCTCAAAGGTCTGGCTCAAAGTGTACCCTGGGAAACAGCCCTTGGAAACAAAGGGGTCCAGGAGGGATGGACATGCTTCAAGAAGTAAGTATTGAATGCACAGGAGCAGGCTGTCCTGGTGTACTGAAAGGCGAGCTGGAGGGGAAGGCAGCCAACCTGGCTGAATAGTGAGACTTTGCTGGGAAAGTTCCGTGCGGGGAAGCAAGCAGCAGACTCAGTGTGAGTGATAAAGCAAGCTCCAACTTTATTGTTAGCTTAGTCCTTCTTTTATACAGTGCATGAATAACTATGCTTATTGTTCTCTTTACCATTACATAACCATTACCTAAACCCTACAA
>NW_008684426.1:0-233 GCF_000695815.1 Acanthisitta chloris | reverse complement strand
GACGTCTAATGCTGAGAAGCTAAATTCCTGAGGCCTACTTCTTAGTTATATGCTCAAAGCTCCCATAGACCTTTGCTCGACTCTTGCTCGTACAATGCTCTCTGGGACCTGTGGCCCTGTTCCCTTAGCCATTCTTCAACAAGACTTTACAGGAAATTATGGAAAAAAGAGAGCTTACCAACTGTGGAAAAAAGGGCAGAATACTCAGAAGAGTTCAGGAATATAGTTGGGTC
>NW_008684425.1:0-2189 GCF_000695815.1 Acanthisitta chloris | reverse complement strand
ATGGAGCAGTACAGTGTGTCTGTGGCCACCCGAGGGGTGATCCACTCCAATACCTCCAGAGCTTGTGCCCAGCAGCAGGGAGGGATGGGCTTCAGGCCCCTGCACAAACCACAGTGGTTCTTCATCCACAGAAAGGTAAATCCTTAATTGCTTTTCTTTCCCAAACATGATTGCTGTGTAGTGCAGAGGAGATTTTCTCAGAGCCAGATGCACCAAATTACCCTATTTGGGTGCAATTTGCTTCCCAAAAGCTCTTGGAGAGCTTTTTGTATCACTCCTGTAATTGGAGGCCTCTGACTGTGTCTGACTCCTGTGTCTGAGTTGCTGCTGAGAGAGCCCTAACCTCAAATTCATGGAGCCACAATCAGCAGCAGAATACTAGAGAGTATTCCTAGAGCTGAGGTTTTGTGTGGTGTAAAGGTCATTGTCAGACTCACTCAGCATTCCATCCAGGAGGACATTCAGAAGATACCAAAGCTTTTGGCAACTTTATACACTTGAGCTCAGACTTCTCTTGGTGCTTCTGGCACAAACCACTGGCCTGACTGGGTTGGGAGTTCTGCAGTCAAGGGACCAAAGAGGGCAGAAATAAGGAATTTCACCATTTTAGGATCATTTTTGTGTTAACTCTGACTCATTATTTCTCTCATTTTTCAGTAGTTTGAGGAGGAAATCTTTGCTTGTGGTGTAGAATATCCATTTTAATAATGGTTTATCAGCTTTTCACTTGTGTCTCTTCTCCCCTCAACTCTCACAGTACCAGGAGAACTGCCTTGCTGCCAAATCTCTGTTCTCCAGCTTCTGCTTGCCCCCCAAGTGCCTCCAGACAGAGCTGTTGCCTTACCTGGCCATGCTGGCCAACCCCATGCAGAACCAAGGTAACATTTCCGTCACCCCTGGACTCCTTGTGCGGGGAATGGACGGTGCTGTGAGCCAGAGGGCCAACACTGCCTGTGCTCTGGCCTCAGCAGGCACAAGTACCTGTGGTCAGTGTGTGTAGGTGATACCCAGAGGTCACACATAGGTGAAGATGTCCTGGTGGGTGCATCAAACTGCGCTAATGAAGATCATCAGGTCCAAGCATTAACCATCACAGCTTGGTGGAAGTTTCACAACAATCCAAAGTCCTGCTGTGTCCCTGCAGTTCCTGAGGGTGTTCCAGGCCTGTCCCACTAATGAGGTGTGAGGCTGAGAGAGTCTTAAGTCTACTGCAGGGTTTGGTGAGCAGAGGTTTGGAAACCTGGAGGCAGGTTTAACTGGATCCTCATTGCTTGCTTCCCAGTGGATATCACCTTCCCAGTGATGTCCACACACCCAAGAGGCTTTAAAAAGCCTTTCCCAGATCAAATGCACAAAATTCAAGTGAAAACAGTGACCCTTGAGGTAACCCAAGAGCAGAACAGTTCTCTGTGTGATGCATGGCCCATAAATCACTGTGCACTGCTAGTTACTTCTAATGAGAAACTTCATGGTCTTCACTCCGGACACCAGGAGCTGCTAATTGTGTAGCTGTGGGGTCACAGCTCCACGTCATCCAGCCTCAGTGGGAGAGTGTCAGTAGGTTGTGATGAAACAGTGTGGGAGGGCGAAAGTATCCACGTTTGCATCCACAGTGTTTGGAATGTCTAAAGCCGTCAGTGTGAAGGGTCTGAAGTGTGTCAGGTGTGCGCAGGAAGTGGGTGAGCCCAGGGGGTGAGCTGGTTCATTGAGTGCGTGGATCTGTGTCAGTCAGTCGGTCAGTCACTGCGCCTGGCATGCCCAGCTGTGAGCTAACTGCCTGTGGTTCTGTGCCCCAGCCCAGATTGCATTCATCCAAGACGTGGGCAGGCTGCCCCTGCAGCGGTGCTTCAGCAGGTAAGGCTGGCCTTTGCCCCCCCAGAACGTGGGCCCTGCCCTGTGGTGGTGGTGGTGGGGGAGCATCTCCCTCCTTCGGCGGCTCCTCCTGCTGCGTGTGCCTCAACAGCCTTCCTGCTCAGATCTGTGCTCCCTGCTCACCCTCCTTACCCCCATCTCTACTTCTTCCCCTGCTTGCCCTCCTTACCTGGCTCTCCCTCCTTACCTGGCTCTCCTCCTTCCCCTGTTCACCTTCCTTACCCATCTCTTCTCCTCCTTCCTTGGTCTCCTTCTCCTGCTCACCTTCCCTCCCTGTCTCTCCTCCTTCTCCTGTTCACCTTCCTTACCTTGCCTTT
>NW_008684424.1:12414-50349 GCF_000695815.1 Acanthisitta chloris | reverse complement strand
TGCGGGTGCTGCGGGAGCTGCGGGTGCTGCGGGCAGGATTAATGCTTAATATTGTACCAGTGTGGGGGAACTGTAGGGCAGGGTCTGCTTGCCCCAAGGGGAGCGATGAAGCTTCACCCTGGGGCTGGGCACATTCACAAGGGCAGAGTGAAGCCCTGGGAAATGCCAGCCAAAGTAGTGATGTGCCTGGAGGGCCATGGCAAGGAAGAAGTAGCATGGGATGGCCCATAGGGCTGTCTAGTTTGTATTGTCTGTTGGCATAGCTGGATGCATGGACATGGCTGAAACATGCCACAGGACATCAGATCATTTGGCAAAAAGATAAATGGTATAGGGTAGTCCAAAGGAGTGTTATTAGGAAAAAACTACACTTTAATTAAAGTTAACTGGAGTTAAAGTTAACTGGAGTTAAAGTAACTAGAGTTAACTAGAGTAAGATGCATACTAGGACATTTCCTCGTGGGGCTTCTATTGGATTGAATCATCATGTCCTAAAAGGCACATCAGACTCTAAAACCAGTAGTAAATGGACCCTGCAGAACCCTTTCCACTGCACCCTGCACTCCAAGAGCCTTTGCCAACCTCCAGTTGTAACGACACTTGAGGGTGTATGCTCCACCAAAGCAGGGGAGAAAGTGCTGTTATCTAACAGCTCTCCTCAGCCTTGATGTCCAGATGTGTTCCCTGTGACAAACAACAGCTCTTGGAGTTTTAGAAACTTTGTGAACATCAGTGTTTCACATAACACTGGTGACCAACAAGTAAGAGGTAGCAGCAACAAGTTGTGACAAGTGACAGCCACCTTCCCCTATCAGCCTGTTTTTGAATACTAATAATGTTTCTGCTCTCATTCTCCTCTGTTCAGTTCTCCTGACCTTTGAATGAGCCACAAAGAGCAGATAATGTGTTCTTACCAGAGGTCATCTCAGGACCTCTCCCTCCATCAACCCACGGGTCTCTGTGGGCTACAATTCAGAGGTCTCCTGAATTTTTTTTTATTCTGTGTTAGTAACAAGCCTTGGAGGAAATCTTACTGTGGCCCTGAAAGCTGCCTTTTTTTCAGGACCAGGAACGGAACAAGGATGTTGATACTCTGCCAAAGTGGATTATTATTTTGTAAATGAGGCAGAATTTGCCAGCATTTGTGTTTATGATGTAAATTATATGTGAGAGCTTTCCAGGTCTCCCGCAGAATTAGAATGGGAAGAGAAAAGACTCCTTTTGATCAACATATGATTGAACTGTTGGTCTGGGGAGTCAGCCTAGCTTCCTCTAGAAGGGCTGGAGATATAAGAGCGCAGATTTGCTATGATCGCAAAGGTGCTTCATGCAGAGATGGGTGGTAGCAAATCTGAGAAGGTTCTTTTGGAGGTGGTCATTGAATGGCTCCTCTTTAGTCTCTGGACCACCTGCTTTGCTGGCCAAACCTACTTCCTTGGCGCCAGTGTTCAGAGAGTTCAGGCTGTACCATGGCAAACAGAGAAGGGTGTTTAGTATGCCACGCATACAAGTATCTCTTTGCACCAGTTCTTTGGCCTTCCTTTGTTAAAGGCATCGAAAACTCAAAAGCCCTTCAGGACGAAAGGGAAACTTTCTTTGAGGTGGTCCAAGCCCCCTGTCAAACCCTCTGAAGATTTCTAGCAGCTTTGTCTCAGGTTGTTTTTGAGGCAGGAGCCAACAGCAGCACAAGGGCCTGTTTCTTGCTGTGGGAAGGAGCATTATCATGTGCACCACAGCAGATCCTGCTCTACTTGCTGAATCCTAATGTGGTTGCTGGGCACAGCCATTAATCCTTGCCTTTTACAGAGGGAACTAAACAAGCCACAGAGGATGAAACACTTTTGAGGAACTCTTCTGAGCAGGATTTCTGTTTCCTTGGGTCCTGCTTAATTAAGGGTAACCCAGGGTAAATTAACAAAGGCTATTTCATTTGAGTAACACTTTCTTAAGAAGAAAGAGGAGTAATTGACCTGCAGTTTCATGTTTCCCCATAGACCAGATGCAGAAGGATTGATTTCCAGACACTATGATTGATGGGAACAGCAGATGCTTGGTACTTCACCGAATCAGGTCACTGTCACCCTTTTTTCCCCAAGGAAGGAAGGACCTAGAGTTGAGTGTTAAAACCCATTATTTCAGTAGGAAACATTCATCCTCGTTACTGGTTAAAAGTTTAGGAAACAGATGGAAACAGCAGGGCTTTCTGTTGGATTAGAGAGGTAAAAAGAAGTGAGAGAATTGCAGTGGAGGTCTTCTGTGTCATTTGACTTTTTTCTTACTCTCATCTGTGTTGTGCAGCCTATCAGAGTCCCCTGATTCAGTGATGCTGTTAGACTGAATTGCAATTTCTGTCTTATGGATACAGGCTCATATCCCAACAAAACAACAGAAGGTTTACCAGGGGATGTAGCCACGAGGAAGGCTCCACTTGGAAAGATATAGTCAGGAAAGCAGAAACTGAGAAATTAGCTCTGTTTAGTGTGTAATGATTTAACTTGGAATTTTGCTAGCACTTGCATGGAGAGATCACAGTACTCTCTGCAAAAATCACTGAACAACTTTTCTTCTTCCACAGAGGAAAATAACCATTTGTCATATTTTATAGGTGGGGAAAGGGAGAGGTTACCAAAGGTGAGAGAACTCTCTGGGCTAAAAATGTTCAGCACTCTAGATGAGGAACTAGGACAAGTATCCCTGGACAGCTGCCTAGGGACAGCTGCAGGATAGCTATGAAAAGATATTGCTTCCTTGGTGTATGACCTTGTCTGCTGTTTGTTCAGCTCATTGTTTTCCCTCTGATGGTTTTCTTAGACTGGAGTACTTCATCTTATTCTGTTGATGCTGGGCACTGAAGTACATTTCACAGTATGGTGAAAAGCTGAGAGCAATATAGACACAGCAGGCCAGGAGTAGAGGAAGGATAGGAATGAACCTGAGAGAAGGGATAGGGACTGTATATTATGTATGTGTTACACTGAGTCATTGTAGAGGAGCTATGATGGTTCTATATATTCATTAGTGTGCTGGCATTAACATGTAAGGATGATGTGGTGAATCCTGAGGACAAACATGTCTCCTCTAGGAACACATCAGCTGTTTTTCCTGCCAGAGTTTCCTTGTGAAGGACTGGAAACTATGACATTAGATGCAA
Source organism: Acanthisitta chloris (assembly GCF_000695815.1). Classification (NCBI taxonomy): domain Eukaryota; kingdom Metazoa; phylum Chordata; class Aves; order Passeriformes; family Acanthisittidae; genus Acanthisitta; species Acanthisitta chloris. The sequence continues at coordinate 47,198 of NW_008684424.1, read as the reverse complement.
GATCTCCATCTCTCATTCTTTCACTTGAACTAATTCAGGTGTTCACTGTAGTTTTGGCACTTTCCCACCAACTTCCTCAGCTTCAATAATTACACAGGTCGACGTGGCTCTGAGCTGGACTGTCAACCAGGCTGATTACCAGCAGGGCAAAAACTGTAAGAAATAGTTTCATGGGGCTGCATTGCAAACCAGGGAGGAGCAACTTAAGAGTTTCTTGGCATAGAAAATACTCCAATATAGTCATAACTCTTTACAACATTGTGTGGCTGTGTCATTGTTTTATAGTAGTAAAGTGTGTACCTTCCTAAGCCATCCTGTCTTCTCATTCTGGTGTTGTTTCTATGTGCATTTTCTTCAAATGCCTCTTGCAGGTCCCTCACAGAGATTTTTGTTCTTCTTTTGCTCCACAGGGTGTGGGCAGGTACTTCGGGCTTCTAGAGGTCACATTTTGCTGGAGGGTTACCCACTGAACGCACGGTGTGAATGGACTATCCATGTTCAAGCTGGATTTAACATTGAACTAAGGTAGGTCGTACTGATTTTTAGCCTGTACTGATTTCATGTGGACATTGAGGGATGTGAATAACCAAGAGTCAATGATGGTCAAGTACTGTAAGCCCTGGAGCAGTGAAGGTATAGCTACCACTTTGCATTTAATACCTCAGTTCTTTCCCCTGGTCTGGCTTGTGATGGGCAGCCACTGTACAAATCATCAGTGCTGTGCTTTGAATTCCCATTTAGGACAGCTGGATGCTAAGGAGAGTTTCTCAGACACTGGGCACAATCTATCTCTTTAGAGGTCTTTTCAAGACTTTGACACCAAAGCACTAAATATTTTCTGAAGACTGTGCCAGGCTGAACAAAGACATTCTTTGAACAAAAGCTGTAGAAACATTTTAATATGATGTCTCATGCAAGGAAAGAGTTGCCCATGGGACCTGACTTGCATTTAGCTCACATTTTTCCTCTCTTATTTTCCTTTTGCTTGTTTTACTAGCCCTGTCTTCTACCAGCCTGTTATTCCTTTTACCATTCCTATGCCTGGAAGACAAGAATGGTTCTCTTGAAACTCATTCTTCTGACCTGTGTATGCTTAGACCTGTTAACTCACCCCTACTCACTCAAGCTCCCAGTTCTTGATTGGGTATCCTGCCTAGTGCAGGAGAGCCTCTTGTTGGGGTAATTAATGCTGTTCTCCCCTGTGTGTAACGGGGTGCTCACACATGCAGCAGGAGGCATGGCAGGGAATGGTATTCAAACCCACTAGCTAATACAATAAAAACAGTAGCTAAACTCTTCACATCAATATTTCACCAGCTTTGGAGCTCTGTTGTAAGAACTATGCTAGACAGACAAACAGTTTAAATATGTTTAAACAGTTTAAACATGTTCCTATATGTTTGAAAAGAGACTTGGTAAGAGGAAGACAAATCAGTTCAATAGAAAAGAAGAGCTTGTGGCAGTCCCACACTAATGTGCTTTTTTCAGACTTGCAAATGTGAGCCTATTGTGCAGTTATGAGCAGCTGCAATTATTGCCTGGATAACATTGTGTAGGAGACACAGGAGCAATGCTGTGAGGAGGAGTTTTGTGCTTCCATGACTGACAGCGTCGCATCAGTCTCAGCAAAGGAGGAGTTTTGTGCTTCCATGACTGATAACTTCGCATCAGTCTCAGCATGTATGAGCTGTACCTACTATGTTTTTAAAATATGTCATTGGTGACATATTGCACAGCACAAGCTCAGGGAGGAGTTTTGTGCTTCCATGACTGATAACTTCGCATCAGTCTCAGCATGTATGAGCTGTACCTACTATGTTTTTAAAATATGTCATTGGTGACATATTGCACAGCACAAGCTCAGGCACAGAACAGACTCAAGCTCTGCCAGGGGAGGTTTAGGTTGGATATTAGGAAGAAATTTTTTATGGAAGGAGTAATCAGGCATTGGAATGTGCTGCCCAAGGAACCATCCCTGGAGGTTTTCAAGCTGAGACTGGATGTGGCACTTAGTGCCATGGTCTAGTAACGACAATAGGGTTGGACTCGATGATCTTTGAGGTCTCTTCCAACCCTGTTGATTCTATGGTTCTATGATTCTATGATATGTCTGACATTTCTGAACAAGGCTTTGTCAATTGTAAGGCTGAAAAAGTGCTTCAGGAGGTACAGGTGTCACCCTGTCTTCACTGCTACAGGGGTGGCTGTGTGAGTGGAAATGGATCCTGTGCATTCATGTCACCAGTGAATGGACCCATCTCTGGGTACAGAGTTCACAGCCAGGTGGCATTAGCCACAAGGTACAAGAAAGAGAGGAAAAGCTATTTTAATACAGGACACTAGATCGAACAGCAGTACTTGCTGTGGCTACACTAAGGAGACTCTGATCTGTTTACAAGGCAGAGCAATGGGGAGTGCTGCAAAGTTAACAGAAGTACCAACTCTCTTGAGAAATCACACCTCCATCACTCTGAAGATCACCCACATTGTGTCCTAGGAAAGTGTTAATGTCACATGAGATGTACAATTCACTCTGTTTACCTTTGCTGTTGCCAGAAGATGCAAAACTTTAACATGAGGGGCATTCTGCAGAGAGAGCCTTTCTCTTTCTCCCCATGTCCATCCTTCCTACAACTAACCAAACACAATATTACGTATGTCCTCAAGGATATCAATGTGACATAATGTAACATTCCAACTGTGAAATTCTCCAAGTGGAAAGTCTGACCTAGCAAACATCTCCATTGGAGGCATTGGAGAAGCCTGAACTCCTTTGCCTAGCCTGATGATGAGCTTGATGTCTGAGTGCCTAAAAATCCACATCCTTCCTACAACTAACCAAACACAATATTACGTATGTCCTCAAGGATATCAATGTGACATAATGTAACATTCCAACTGTGAAATTCTCCAAGTGGAAAGTCTGACCTAGCAAACATCTCCATTGGAGGCATTGGAGAAGCCTGAACTCCTTTGCCTAGCCTGATGATGAGCTTGATGTCTGAGTGCCTAAAAATCCAAGCAGAGGACACTTCTAGGGAATGAAAGATCAGAAACTCTCCTGAATGTTCACACTTAACCCTGCCACCCCACAAGTCCTGGAGGAAGCATGGAGGAAACCTTCAGGGCAAACACAGAACAGGAGGACATCACATGAGGTAACCCAGTAGCATCTTCTGAGTCAGCTGAGGTTTTCAAGGTGGGCCACCTCTAAGCTGGCCATTGAGGTACTTCAGCAGTTAGATACAGTGGAAAACTGGTACATTTAGCCTAAGAATTCTCCTTTAGGCCACTCCTACACAGAAGGGTAGGTACAACTAAGCCAGCTACCACAGTTTTCCTCTTGGGTCTGCCATCTATGTTGAATCCTGTCCTTCACTTCGTATAAACATGCTGATCCCCTCTGTGGGTGGTAACTGCTTAGAGCTGTACTGCACAGCCAACACTGTGCTGAATCAGCACAACTGCTAACAAAAGAACTCCTTTCTTCATTCTCTCTGTGCACAAATCCTGTGTGCTGCCACCCTGATGGCTTGCAAGGGCAGAGATGGGGACTGTGATACAGAAGGCTAACAAAGTGGTTGTCTTTGCTTACATAGGGCAGGAAAAGTAACACTCTCAGGAGCACAGATAAATCTTCCCTTGCTTTAAGCTGCACTACGCAGTCCTTTGGGGGTTGGCTTAGCAGAGCTGTTTTGATAAATGGTGCCCATATTGTGGGGGTAGTTTGTTTTCTCTGCTTTCTTTTTTTTCCAGCCTTGTTTTGCTTTGGGTTGTAGCTCCCTGAGCCTGAGCCATGTCAGGGATGTCATGCCACAGTAGAAGTAGCTCACAACTTTCCATCGTTTTCTTTAGTGTCTCAGCAGAAATGCAGTTTTAAATATTTCCTTTGGCTAGAAGCTTTCCTCAGAGGGGTTGGTGAATGTGTTCACACTGCTGACACTGATGAAAACAAGATGATACTTTGCATTCCATATTGTATCTGATGACCTGTGGCACAAAATTAGCATGCTTAGTTTTATAATATCCAAGAGAGTTATGATATAGTTAGAGTTTCACTGGTGAGGGAACTGAGGCTCATTACATTGCCTGTACCTGTGATTTAAACAGCCATAGACCTCATGGTCTGTAAAAGGTCCTGTCAGTTGGGCCATAGCCAAGAGGTTTTTAAATGCTTTGGCAGTTTTCCTGACCTGCCAATTCTGAGTCTTAATCATGGGATCCCATGTTGTGAGTACAGTGTATCTGTTTCTAGGCTAAGTTAAACAGAATGTAAATCAAGACCCCTATGCCTTTCACATTTTCCCACTCTGTTTTCATTCTTTTTTTAAAGCAGAGAAAGCAAACAATTAAAAGCAATATTCTGTGTATGATTTTTTCATTATATCCTTTCACTCTGTGTGATTATGTCTTGATATTCTCTGTTCAGGGACACATTTGCTAGACACAGCTTGCCTCTACATCTATAAATAATCCTGCTCCCATTACATGCTGGACATTCCAGAAACTTTCCTTCTGTGCTTACACACATACTTAATTTTAATCAGAAATGTACCAGTTCATATACCACCAGTACATATTTTTAGGACTGAGTCAGGATAAACTGTAGCCTGATAAGTGTGACAAGGATGAATGGGTTAATTTGCATTGCTCTATGACTTCCATAAGGGTAGATCCCTGGGGTGTGTTTCACCAGTGAAAGAATGTTTTGAAGATGTAGTGTATAACCTGATATCTGTAAGGATGTCTCTGACAAACCCGACAGAAACAGAATTCAACTCATGCATTTTATGCAAAGCTAAGTTGAATTAATTACTCTCTAATGCATATTTAAAGCAGATGTATTTTATTTTCTTACATTCCATCAGATGACTTAAAAATATGAGGGGCTCTGCTGCATTGGTGTAGCTTCTCACAACTGCTCAGTCATTTCTCTGTATGTAGTGTACTCCTGATGCTCTAAGACCAACCATACAACCTGAACTAAGGTAACCAAGTGAAGAGGCCTCTTCAGTCAAAGAGTTGTCAAAGAAAGGTCCTTTCAAATAACATGGGATCCTCTTTAACATGGAGGGCTGAGTCCCAAGACTAAAAGAGAAGGAAGTAAGCTCCAGAACTCTATTGCCCTTCATACTGTGAGATTCAGCAACAGATCCAAAATTTGTCTCACCTCTTTGGTATGAAAATGTAGTCTTTAGATTGCCCAGGGAGGTGGTGGAATCATCATCCCTGGTGGTGTTTAAGAGGTATCTGAATCTGGTGCTGGAGGATATGGTTTAGGGTTTAGGGGTTACAGCAGTGACAGGTTAATGGTTGGACTTGATGATCTTAGAGGTCTCTTCCAACCTTGATGATTCTATGATTCTTTGCAAATCACCTGACCCACACTGGAATAGGCAACGTAGGAGATTTAGCCTAATTCTAAATACACATCTGCAGTGCTAGGAGTTCTCAGGAAGACTGAGCACTCAAGATTCACTTATAAATATCCTGAAGAACAGTCAGTAGCATGGTCTCTCCCAGGCACATATCTTCTCATTTTCCTGCTGTACTAAGGCTGAGCACAGCATCTTGGCTATTGAGCGTTCTCCAGGGGCTCTTGGTGTTTCTCCTTCTGTTTCTCCTTCATGTTCTGGAGGGATGCTTTGGCTCTGTGCCCAACTGAATTCAAGTAGCAGCATATAGCATGGCTGTTAATGAACAAAAGCCTCGCGCAGTGGCTGGATTGAAGCTAGGAAAGACAGACATTGTGAGGAAAAGCTTGAAATATTTTTCTTCTGCACTAACTCCTGTGCCTTATTTCTGCTCTCAAAAGAAGGACAAGTGCCAGACATCAGGGATTTACTATCTTTTTTGCTTTCTAATACAAAACTTGCTATTGTATTTTGATTCCATTTCTCTGCCTGTTTCTGCTTCTGTTACATCCCCCAAGCTTTCCTTGTACCTCTAATTGCTAACTTCTGAGTATCATCATGTAAATGGATTTTGAATCTTGGTCTTTGACACTATTGCTTTCAGTACTTAGAACATTATTTAGGGAAAATAGAACAATTTTTAGCAAACAGCTACTATAGAAATATGTTCCATACAGTGTCTGATCCCAGATGAAAGTTCTGACATATGAAGGACATGGAACTGTTGGAGCAAGTCCAGAGGAGGCCACGAAGTTGCTAAGAGGACTGGAGCATCTCCCCTATGAGCACAGGCTGAGGGAGTTGGGGCTGTTCAGCCTGGAGAAGAGAAGACTGTGTGGAGACCTCATAGTAGCCTTCCAGTATCTGAAGGGGCTACAAGGGAAGCCAGAGAGGAGCTCTGTTGGGAACTGCAGTGATTGGACAAGGGGTAATGGGTTCCAATTGAAGGAGGGGAAATGTAGGCTAGATATTAGGAAAAGGTTTTTTTCCTGTGAGGGTGGTGAGACACTGTCCCAGGTTGCCCAGGGAGGCTGTGGCTGCCCCAACCCTGGCAGTGTTCAAGGCCAGGTTGGATGAGCCTTGAGCAACCTGCTCTGGTGGGAGGTGTCCCTGCCCAGGGCAGGGGGTTGGGACTAGATGATCTGTAAGGTCCATTCCCACCTCTAAAATTCTATGATTCTATGGTTCTGTTATTGTGGTTAGGAACCTGATGCATGTGATCAGACTGTACGACTTCAATTTTATCTTCACTGTTCTGCTGCTTAAATATCCTCATGGAGTAACAGCACAGAGCTGAGTTGTCTTCCAAGGGTCATGATGCAAAATTTGACAGGAAGTGAGGGGGACTTCATGTGATTAGGAACTTTTGGATTAATTGAGGTGGGTAGGTACTAACATAACTAACCATCCAAATAAACCATATTCAGGGTGCACAGGTATGCAGTCTGACTGGGTGTCCTTGTTCCCCAAGATTTTCCATGCTGAGCCTGGAGTTTGACTACATGTGCCAGTATGACTATGTGGAGGTCCGTGATGGGGACAATTTGGACAGTCGAATAATAAAGAAGTTCTGTGGGAATGAGAGGCCACCTCCGATCCGAAGCACTGGGTCTTCACTCCATGTCCTCTTCCAGTCTGATGGATCCAAGAACTTTGATGGATTTCATGCTGTCTTTGAAGAAATTACAGGTAAAATCATCCAAAAGTGGAACATGCCACTCATTCTCATTAATTCAATTTCACTAATCTCTCTCCCTGTTTTGCTTCATTAAAAACTTTCATGCTGTGTTGCCAACAGCAACTTACATAAAGTCAGTGTGGGGAAGACTCAAAAGCTGTCAGATGGCATGTGAATTGAGGCTTTTCTAAAAAAGACTGAATTTCTTCTACTTGTGTGAAGAACAAGCACATCAGCCAGCAGAGAAAAACTGCTGTTTTCTGGGACTTTTCTGTTTGAATCAGAGAAGTAAGAGCACAGAAGGAAATAGGGGAAGGAGCATGTGTATCTGCAATGGCAGAATTGTTCCATGCTGTATGAAAGAGCAGAGTCACTGTCTCAATTAGCAAAAGCCTGATGTAAAGCCTCATCATTAGCCCAGTGGAAGTGCCCTGACAGAACTCTTGTGTTGGCTCATGTGCTGTTAAGGCTTTAAAAAAACAACCCCAAACTGCATACAAAGGACAGATTATTTTCTTTGAGGAAAGAAAAAGAATCCCAAAACTAAGAGGCATTTCCCACTCTATGATGATCTCAGTGTTCTGAATGACAGAAGCAGAGCTCCAGAATAACTGGGTTTGTTACCACTTGCTGCTTGAGTCCTCTACATTGCTTTCCACAGCTAGAAAATAGCATTGAAAGTGTAGGTGGCTCCTCATTTTGCCATTGCATTGCAGCAGCCTCTATGCTCTGCCTGGATCTTCCTTGTTTAGCTGTGTAAGGAATTTTGGTCACATCTATCCACAATGCTCCTGGCACAGAAGGCTAATCAGACTGTGCTGCTTTGCCATAGATAAACCCTGCAGGATCTGTGACTCACCATAACTTGCCTCCTGCACACCCTGGTGACCCACATTTCATCAGGTCATCCAGGATATATCTGGCTCAGGAAATTTAGCCAGTTTATATAACCCTTATATAAATCCTCAAACCTACAGTGGATCTGCTCTTAACAATGACCAGAGGTGTAACTAGCAATCTGAAACGTGCATACTCCTGGATGCAGCACCTCTGCCATTCCTTAGCCTGCTCTTTTCTTCAAATGTGACCTTTAGTACCTGCTAGTAGCATAGCAGGAGCAGTTAGCTGTTGATAGCTTGCCTGGGCTTACAGCAGCAGAGGTGATACAGAACAAATGAGTGTGGCGTGGGCTAGGTTGCATAAGGGCTGCCTACACTCAGGGAGCTAACATTTTCCATATGGTGCAAGCTGAATTGATTCTGTTTTCTCTGCCCAGCAGGGAACACTTGGTATTGGAATATTGTTGAGCACTTTATTTCCGCCCCATTTTTAGTGGTAATTATTCTGAGGCTGTGAGGCTGCAAGTGTGGTAATCCACATAGAGCACGTTGTAAAGAGCTTCTTAGAGTTTGTGAGGAGGTCTTATTGTGCACTTTATTATGAGGCTGTTCTGGTCTAATGTGTAGCTGCAGTGAAAGGCTTTTCAAATACTCCCAGTGTCTTTTTATGTGAAGCATTAACCTGGCCAGCAGGACCATTTAAGGGAAGAATACAGTGTGCATGGGGCAGCAATGAATTGAAAGCAAGGGCAGTGCAGGATCGAAAGCTCTGGCAGCACATTGCAAACTGAAGCATTTCCCCTTAAATATCCCTCTGTGCACAGCAGTGTGGAAAAGCCAAGGTCCCCAGAACAGATTTCACAGGGCTTACAAGAGCAATTCCCTATGCTGCAGGTGAGAGCAGCAGCAGCACTTGTGCTTACAGGGTGTGGACCAGGCCATGGAGGCAATCTGAAATACCAAAGAATCATAGAATTTGGGGGTTGGAATGGACCTTATAGATCACCTAGTCCCAACCCCCTGCCCTGGGCAGGGACACCTCCCACCAGAGCAGGTTGCTCAAGGCTCATCCAGCCTGGCCTTGAACACTGCCAGGGTTGGGGCAGCCACAGCCTCCCTGGGCAACCTGGGACAGTGTCTCACCACCCTCACAGGGAAAAAAAAATCCTAATATCTAGCCTAAATTTCCCCTCCTTCAATTTGTACCCATTACCCCTTGTCCTATCAGTGCACTTCCTAACAAAGAGTCCCTCTCCAGCTTCCCTGGAACCCCTTCAGATGCTGAAAGGCTGCTATGAAATCTCCACACAACCTTCTCTTCTGCCAGGCTGAACAGCCCCAGCTTCCCCAGCACCTTAATGGTGTAATGGAATGGAGTGAAGAAGCACCTTGTGCTGTCAAAAGTGAATTCCTTCTCTTTCTGTCTTCACTTTCTGTGAGTCCTGTATTGGCTTAGAAATCATAACTTGCTGAAACAGAGGCACTGACTGCACAGAGGTCACTTGTTCAACCACCAGAAAGGTTTTCATTGATACAAAATGAGCTGCAAAACGTATTTCTCCTTTAGGAAAGATCACTGTGTATGCAGTTATTAAAGGATAAAACTACACAACCTGCTGTGCTGCCTTGTCCGGAGGCAGATGCTAGGTCCCATCCCATGCCAAGTGTGAAATGGGAACCAGTAACTGGGAAGAGTGACTAGAATTCACTCAACAGAATTCAGATGAGAAGGGTGGGGAGCCAGATGGAGAGCCATTAGGGTCTCCTGAGGATTAGACATATGCTGGATACAGTTAGATAAAAGCCTGTTACTGACTTTCAGTAACACTTTACTTTCTGTACCCCCAAGCTAGTGATCTTTGACACAACATAGTGGCTTTAACCTTTTGTAGTACTGTCCCCTGTTGTTTGGCTTAAACCAGGAAATTAGCACTCTTGAGCATCAGGCATTTTTAAGGACAGTATCTGACACTCGTTCACTTGACATACTTCTACAGAATAGACAGTATCTGACACTCGTTCACTTGACAGACTTTTACAGAATCATAAGACAAGACTGGGGCAAAGACAAAGCTGAAAGTTCATTGCCTTCAAACCAGTGACTACAAAATATCAGTCTGTACACACTCTTTTGCTTCTCCTTCCCTTTCTCAGTGATATTTTACATTAGTTGGATGCAGTACAATTGCCACATATATATTTCCTCTTAACTCTTAATTAGTCTTAAGTCGGGCCTCAGTTTTCAATGAGACCTGGAAGATATTCATTGCCCAGCCATGTATGAATTGCTGTTACATCACCACATGAAACCTCCAGAGAAATCCATTTGTAGCATCTACATATTTCTTGTCTCATGCCATCTGGGTATAAAAAACTTCTCCGAGAGAAGCTGCTCTGAGGCTGGTCCATATGGTGGTGGAGCGACACATCCTGGCAGATGGGAGCTTCTTCTGAGGTGGGAGATGCCCAAGCAGCTCTCATGAGAGGTGCTGAGAACTGCAAGTTGCCAGAAGAACTGGCCCTCTATACCCTACCATGCCTGTATAGAGTAACCCAGGGAGCATGAGCAGCCTTGGGAGCACCAGCAGACTGGGTGCCCATGGCTTGCAGGGAGGGCAAGGTCCCACTGTAGCTGCAGAAGTGAACCCAGCTGGTGGTCAGCACCCTCTCAGGGGCAGCACAGTCATGGTATCCACTCAGCAGGGAGCTATGTCCCCTGCACTCACCTGAAAGGAGTTGACAACCTAGGCAGACCTCCTACAAAAAGTTGCAGCTCCAGCTCTGGCTGCAGGGAGGGTCAGAACCTGTCACATTGAACTCAGTCATCACTGGCAACTGCTCTTCCCATACCTCTCAAGCAGATGGATCACCAGGCAGGGACCAGGGGAGCAACGTCCCTCCCACCAAAAGAGAAGATCAGGGTCGTGACCACCAGAGGATCCTGAACATACCGTAAGTCTATGGGACCTGACGACATCCATCTCAGCATCCTGGGAAAATTGACTGATGTAGTTGCCAGGCCACGTTCCATGATGTCTGAAAAGTCATGGCAATCCCAGGTGACTGGAAAAGGAGAAATATTGCACCCATTTTTAACAGGTCTAGAAATGGGAATCCTGGGAGCTACCAATGTGTCAACCTCATCTCTTTGCATGGGAAGATTATGGAACAGATCCTCCTAGAAATTGTGCTATGGAGGATAGGGAATTGATTTGAGACAGCCAGCACAACTTCCCCAAGAGCAAATCCTGCCTGACCCACCTAGTGGCTTTCTACAGTGAAGTGACTACATCAGTGGACAAGGGAAGGGCTACAGAAATCATCTCTCTGGACTTCTGTAAGGCCCTTTGACATGACCACAATATCCTTCTCTATAAATTGGAGAGCGATGGATTTGATGGGTGGACTGTTCAGTGGATGTCCCATCCCTGGAAACATTCAAAGTTAGGCTGATCAGGGCTCTGAACAACATGGTCTAGGTGAAGATGTTCCTGTTCATTGCCAGGAGTTGGACCAGATGACCTTTACTGGTCTCTTCCAACCCAAACTATTGTATGATTCTATGATTCTGCTTCAAGTGAAGTCTCTGCAAGGAAAACTGCTGATTGTGGACTGCAGCAGAGTGAATGCTTAAAAGTAATAGTACACAACCTCACCATAGGACCCTCAGCATGGGTTGTTTGTGGCTGAACACTCAACAGGTGATACAAGTATTTCTGTTGTAACCAAAATAATCAGTGTATATAGTATGGAAGGAGAAAGATGATCTGTAAAGGAATTAGAATGCTGACCTTTCTAGCAATTACAATATCAAAGTTTAATGTGTGAGTTATCAAGCATGATTAGGCAATTCTTTCAGATATTAAGGAATATGTTTGTAGTCAATGTGAGCTGAAACTAAACTCAACTTCTGGTACAGATCCAGATGTGAACTTTGCTGCAGAGTCTTGTTTTGTTAAGATGGTCTCGAAGCAGGGCATCAGATCCTGAACTCCTCAGGTGTTGGAGTTACTTGAATCTGAAACTCGATCTAAATCTTGAGATTTTGGCTCTACTTTTTGTCTGCTAAAACCCACACTCAATTTGGGAAATAATGGAAATGTTTTTATTTAAATTTTATTTTTGAGATAAATTTATGTTCTTGTCCTGGTTTCAGCTGGGATAAAATTAATCATCTTCTTAAGAGCTGGTACAGTGCTATGCTTTGGATTTTGTATGGCAACATGCTAATATTTTAGTTATTGCTAAGTAGTGCTTACTTTAAATCAAAGACTTTTCATTTTCCCAGCCAGCACAGCTTACCCACACTGGTCAAAGGGATGTTCTATACCATAGAGTAAGACATAGGGTATAAACTGTGGGGAGTTGGCTGGGACCCAACTGGACTTTAGGCAGAGAGTGGTGAGCAGCTATGTTATGCACACATTTTTCTTCTCAGGTGTTATTTCTCCATCTTTCTCCCTTTCAATATAATTATTACTACTATTACCATTATTATTATTATATCTTATTTTTTTTCAGTTATTAAACTCTTCTTATCTCAGCCCATGAGGTTTACTTTTTCTTCCTCAATTCTCCTCCTCACCAGAGGCAGTGGGGTGAGTGAGTGGCTGCATGGTACTCAGTTGCCAGCTGGGGTTAAACCACAGCAGTCCTACTCACTCCAATCCCCATAGATCAGGCATTAAAAAAAAAGTGTGTGTGTGTTATTACACAGTGGAATTTGCTGATATTAAATGCACAGTTACAGATTCTGATATTAATTTATGCTAGTATATACAGTTTGCTGTGTATCACTGCTGGATTTGTTGTATGCAAGAGCTTCCCCAGCAGGTTTAGAGTCATCATGACGATTCACATTTTTTTGAACCCAGAACTGAAAAAGTTCTCCCCAGGGGCAAAGCCACTGCCACAATCTAGAATGTCAAGATCTGACACTAAAAGTTCTCCCCAGGGGCAAAGCCACTCTCACATTCTAGAATGTCAAGATCTGACACCTGAAAAACCAGCCAGAACCATGGATCCCTGAACTCATCCCTAACCTCTGGGAAGAATGGCAGGAGAAATGTAGGTTGCTATTAAACTTCTTTAATTTAGGCTAAGCTCTAAGCATTATTTGAGCATAGTGTAAATTATTTTTCTTCCACAAACCTTTCTCACCACTTGACTACAGTAAAAGGAAAATGGCAAAAGTAATGAATGCTGGGAAAAGAACTTCTCATCTCTATTAGATCTTTCCTCTAGTAAGTAAGAAGAGCAGAAGATTTTTTGACATTCATTAAGCCCTTTACTGTGTCTTCCTAACTTTTAACTAGAATATGTCATTTACCCCAAGACACAACCACCATGAGGAAAAACAGGTAGGTTCTCCATCCTATGAGAGACCATGAACATTCTTGCTTTTCTTTTACAGCTTGTTCTTCATCTCCATGTCTTCATGATGGAACATGCATTCTAGACAAAAGCAGCACCTACAAATGTGCCTGTCTGGCTGGCTATACAGGGAGTCGCTGTGAAAACTGTGAGTACAGGCACTGTGTGTATGACCAGCCCCCAGGGTTGTCACTGATGCAAGCCATTAATTGTTAGGAGTGTCATTGATAAGTAGGTTAGGTCAGTCACAGTGCCAAAGAATGCACTGAGCTTCTTGTGGTATTTTTTAAGGCATGTTGCTTGCAGATCATGAAGATTTCCACTGAGCCATTCTGGAGCTTTATGTCTATGTGTAAAAAGGTAAAATGGAATTGGAGCTGGGAGGCAGCACACAAGAAATCTTGTAGTGGATTAGCCTCATCAGACAGAGATATATCTGCCTGCTGTTTTCCCCTGGGTGGATCATATACCCCAGCTGAGCTCTTTGCTCTATACTCTAGCTAGAGCCAGTCATAGGAAATTTGTCTTCCCTCACAGCCACCTGAAAGGTAGAATTCTGGGCCCATGAATGACACAGGCTTGGGACCAAAACAAATGAAAACAGATAGATGCTGTCTACATCTGTTGGTAGTCCTATAGTCCTTGTACCTATAGTCATACATTTGGTTATTTTCCAGGTGAATTGCAAAATAACTGGGTTCAAATCAATTGTCTGCTCCAGTGATTTAGTTCTTTATGCATGAGCAAATGTCTTCATCTAACAGGGTTTGAAAGGGCAAGAAGGAATAAGAATTGTGCCATGTATGCCATGGTAAAGGCTGTATCATCTACACTAGCTGAAATGAGCATTGTGCAATTCTTAAGGTCACTGAGTTAGAGCTCCAGCTGACCCTGTAGGATTTCAGTGATCATATTTGGCCCAAGACAGAAAGCACAGCTTATGTGTCCTGCTGTGGCATTACTCTGGCTGTAAGGCACACACACAATGCCTTGCCTGCTATCAGAGTTTCCAATTCTGTGTCAGAGGAGCCAATATACACCAAACTTCACTACTTCAAAATCTTTTCCATACATATGCCATTGTCAGGAGTGGATTTATCTCCTGGAGTTTCTTTTACTTCATCAATGAAGTTAAGTCATAGTGACATTATACCTCCTTTCATGGATAATTTTGAGATAAAAGACCTTTCAATTTCTACATATCCAGAAGTACCTCATAAGACTTGACTTCCCTCTCAGGAGACCAGAGGAGAGGTAGATTTATATTTTCTGTATCCCTGAAAAAAATGTTGGTTCTAAACAGCATATGCCACATTGTGCCAGATTGCAGAGATTCCTGGTATGTTCTCTGTAGGGAAGATGTTGCTGAAAATTGAAGGTTCCTGACCTCAGAACTAAGAGCAGTTGGCTCTTCTGCTAACAGCCTCTTTCCTGGGAGTAGTCGTTTAGCAGGTCATTTAGGGACTGGAAGCTCCCGAGTTCTTTGCAACTGCTCAGTGAGATTAGTCTGTTCTTGTCTTTAGAACAGAGTTTTCTTAAAAAGAAAAAAAAGGAAAGATTCCTGTCTGGTTCACAACCAAGTTAAATTTTAAATTAGTTGAACATCCAGAAAAGTTCAACCCTAGTTTTGGCAGGCTCTACACTACAGTCAAGGCAAGGAATGAAGCTTATATTCTTTTACTGATTTTCCTTTGTAATCCCAGTGTAGAAACTTCATACATGCAACACACAGGGGGGAGAGTTGAAAAACACTAAGATGAGAGTTGTGTCCTTGTAAACAATGAAGGGTACAGGTAGCAACAGGATGAAACAGAGGAGACACTTCAAAATATGGGCAGTAAGATTTTTAACTTGATAGGAATCCTGAGTTTGATTTGTGAAAAAATAATTTAGGTGGACAAAATTCTGTTACTTTATGATGCTTCTGGCTATATCACTGCCTTATGTTTATGCTAGGAAATATTAATGATGCTTCTGGCTATATCACTGCCTTCTGCTTATGCTAGGAAATATTGTTTTCCAGCACCTATATTGCTGCTTCCATAACACAGATAAAGGTTGACTTTTTTTTGTTGTATATGAATAACAAACATCAGTGGGAAAACATCATGGCAAATCTCTATTCTTTCTGGCTTCACATACTTTTTTTCTTAAGATATTTCCTTCAGTTTTGCCAAAATGTATCCTAAGCATTTTTCAATGTATAGGCTTCAGTTTTGCCAAAATGTATCCTAAGAATTTTTTCAATGTATAGAGGAGAAAAGTCAGAAAATTAAAGTCTGATTTGTTTCTTTAAGAGCAAAAAGCTGAACTGGGAAAAATATCTATAGCTGTAACTATTGAAAAATTAGTCATGTAGTTTCCTGAACAGCATTTCAGTTTAAATGTTAAAGAGAGATTGTGTCATGCTCTGAATCTTTCTGTCTGTTGGGTCTTACAGCAGCAGTGCTGTCTTGTAAGGTGGAGCCAGGGGAAATAGATTTATTTCTGCAAAAAACAGTCGTAGAACAATCACTTTTTGAGTATTGACTATGACTTGGGACATTATAAGACTGACTTTTTCAGTCTGGTTTTCCTGGAGCGAGTCAGGTGCAATCCCATTAAAGTTAATGGATGAAAAACAGGTATAAGGGAGAAGAAAATTAGGGCCCCTGAATGTTAAGTGCATGTAGAAGCTTTTGAGGTGGTGCAACAGAAGGTACCCAGAGAGATACAAGGGTTTTAAAGAAATCCAAGGGACATACTTCAGATGAAGGGAGACTGTGGGATTATCTCATTGAGGAATAAACTAAGGCCAAATTAAACAAATTTAGCAATGTATATTTCATGACAGAATCAGAAATTTTTAAGCCCCTCAGTTTTTAAGTCCCTTACCATCCCAATGCAACTGTGTCTTTTTGTCTGTTATCATGTTTAAAGACATGGGAATCACTACTGGAATTACAGAAATCACCTTAATGAGATAAACCACAAGGAACCTATTGTTTCTTCTGCTAAATTAAATTCCCTCTATTTAACAGGATGATCAACATTGGTCAAGCTGCTTTCCTGGGGGAATATTTAACCCTAATTTCTCTGTCACTTACAATTTGCAATATAAATAAAATAGTCCAAGGCACAGGTTATTTAAAACTAGCATCTTTTTTCTCTTCTACTATAGCAACTAGGAAACTAACTTTTTGTTTACAATTTGAGGGGCTAATATAGTGATTTAAAGGCTTCAAGGGCATGAAGTGAAATGTAGGCATGTAGCTTTTGAACAGGTGCAATATAGTTCAAGCAGTCCTGTTTCAGGGCAAGCAATATTTTATAGACATATGTCTGATTTCACTCCAAAGACTGTTAAAACACCCCAACTATATGAAACTGCAAAACAAATGCTAACCTTCTTTCTTCTGGCCTAAAACACAATAAAGACAAGTCCTAAGGGCAGCAAAAAATATCTTCTTATAGGTAAGCATGTGTGCTGGTTTGGGCTGAAGTGGAGTTAACTTTCTTCACAGTGGCTACTATGGGGCTATGTTTAGGATTTGTGCTGAACACAGGGCTGATAATGCAGAGATGTTTTTGTTGTTGCTGAGCAGAGCTCACACAGAGCCAAGGCCTTTGCTGCTTCCCACACTGCCACACTGGCAAGGAATTGGGGGTGAATGGGAGAGTGGGAGGAGACACAGCTGGGACAGGTGACCCAAACTGACCAAAGGGATATTCCATACCATAGCACATCATGCTCAGTATATAAAGTGAGAGGAAGAAGGAGGAAGGGAGAACATTTGGAATGAATCCATTTGTCTTTCCAAGTAACTGTTCTGTGTGATGGTCCCTGCTCTCCTGGAGATGCTGAACACTTTCTGCCCATGGGAAGCAGTGAATTAATTCCTTGTTTTGCTTTGCTTGTGTGTGCAGCTTTTGTCTTCTCTGTTAAACTTCTCACCCCATGAGATTTTCTAGCTTTTACCCTTCTGATTCTCTCCCCTGTTCTGTAGGGAGGGGAGTGTGTGAGTGGCTGCATGGTTCTTGGTTGCTGCTGGGGTTAAACCATGACAGCATGCTTTGCTATCATGATACAGTAAGTATAGAAAACAAATCCCTATTTTAAATACTTGGCCTTCTTTCTGACCTCAAACTGAATTTGCAGCATAACTACATACCCCTCCCAGTGACCCCTTGGCCTTGCTGACATGACCAGGTCAAATTCAGGTTTTTCTGTTTGACCAGAGTGGATTTTAATGCAGACAGAGGCATTAAAAGTACCACAGTGTCAATTAATATTGTTCTCTTAGCCTGAAAATACCCTGAGACAGAGCAGCAACCTCCTCAGAGACGCAGGGGAAAAGCAACAAGCTGACTAGTGCACATTGAGGTGCACTGCATGCTAAAAACTATCCACTCCAGTATTGGATTGTCAATGACTCTGTACAGCGTGACGACTACTTGTTCAACTCAAACTAAGAAAGGTCTTTTCCAAAGTCTCCATGTTGAGTTTGCCTGCTGAAGATGCAGCTGTAAAGAGACAGTATTGCTGGTACCCCACAGCAAACGCTCTTGCCCTCTGCTTGTCCTCCTCCTAGGACAGGGTGTTCTGACTCCAGTCCTCCCAGGGCTTGCTGGCCCCAAAGCAAGAGACCTTGACCTCATCCTGCCCAGAAATTTCCTGTTACCTTTATTCCTAACAAAGCCAGGAAAACTGGAGTTCCTACTCAAATAAGAAGAGCTTTGCTGAATGGGGAATTCAGGGCTGAGATCTGATTTCCATTTTTATTCTGTTTCTCGCTCCTGTCTGCCAAGTAGGAGAGGTTTGTTCTGCATCCTAATGAAGAGCCTAATCCAACTGACTAAACTGTATAAACTAACTCCTTGCTGTAGCCTTTGATGTTGCTAGGGCTGGACTTAATATGTTCCAACAGGCCCCTGAATATAGATTTCAGGTCCTTCCCTGCTGCTGATAGAATCCACTTCCATCCTTCTTGGCCCCATACAACTGAGACTTGGGCTGGTTCTTAGGGATGTACTTATGTTTAACAGGCTGAGTGATATTTAAGATAGGGAGAAAGCACTAACATCCCCCCCACTTTCCCTCCTTGTTCTGCTACGGGAGAAGTGAGCCCAGCTGTCCGTGCTTGGCATAACATAGAGTTTTAAACTCAGCAGAGCATGAAGCACTGGGGAAAAGTTCTGGACATTAAACTTAGTTTTCTTACCTACCCATGGGTATGTAATGTAGAGTCTTCTAAAGTAACTCTGGGAGTGTTTTTTAAATTTCATCAGAAAGAGTCTCAGAAATAGATTTCAAGCAGTGCCATAATCACTGTGTATAATCACTGGTACATATTGTGCCATTTGCAGCCCACATGTGTTAGACCATGCTTGTGGTCCATGACTACAGTGGAGAGCTTCAGGTATAACCAAATGCCCCAGAGTTCTTTCTTGCCACTCTGGCCTAGAAAGCAGTCCTATTCCAGTTAGGGAAAATGTTCCAAATAGAAATATGACTCTTAATTTCCCTACTCCTTGGGCTGTCATTGTCTGTTTGGTTTTGGTTTCTTTTGGTTGGTTGTTAGGTTTTGCTTAGTTTTTTTCTGTAGAAAATAGCTTGTTACAGCTCTTTTTTTTAAAGGGACAGAGTTCTTTCCCACTTGTGTCAAGGAGACTTTTTTGGTGGCTATGTCAAAGAGATGAAATTAATGCCACTCTTTCTCCATCACATTTCTGCTGTCCTCCCTATAGGCTTCTGTGTACAGGGTGGGAAATAAGAACCCAACTCCTGCTGCTGTCAGACTACATGTATACCTGGAGCTGCTAAGGATTAAAGGCTAGTGGCCTTTTTTTTCACTATTACAATGCAAGGGTTCACCTGCCTTGAGACCCACACACTAGCAAAAGCCTTTAACAGCAGTGTGGCAGGTTTTAGGTTTTGCAGACCCATTAGGGGTTACAGGCTAGAGCTTAAAAGAGCACCACCCTTCAGCCTGTCATCCAGTGAGCCTGTAGTGTGAACACAGGCAGGATGCTCTCAGGGGTGGCTGTTCTCCAGAGCTTTCCTGGGACACCCTCTGAGAGGCAATGTAGTGTTACCTGTGCCTTGAGCACTGTTATGTGGTTAAACTGCTCTTTATGGGCAGGACTGTCCAGAAGGAGTGTTAGTGCAAACAGGGTGAGATAATCCTACAGTGACAATGTGGCCAGTGCAGTCATACAGGAATCTTCATTGACCCACATGTCTCTCTAAAGGCACTGCAGACCTCAGAGAGGATTTTAATAAGTCACCTTCAGAGGTCAGTTCTGGTGGTATAATGTCCTCTTTTATTCTCCTGAGCTGATCAGAAGAACATTGTGATACTGCTGAGACATTTGCTAGAATTTTATCCTTACTTTCCCATACTGCCCCACAGCACACTCATTGCCCCACAGAATACTCATTTCCAGGATAATCATGGCAAGATCTGTATTGTTTAGAGCCTAGTGCATGAATGTGAAGGTCTCAGCTTGAGATGGAGGTAGAGATTTCTGCTCCCAGTTTTCACTTCAGTGTATTTCCTGGAGATTTCTCCTTTGGTTAGAAGGACGCTGGAATTTCACACAGAAACTACCAAACCACCAAACATTCTGCCTGGTGCTTTAAGATAACCTAACAACATGCAGAAAACTGATCCCTAGGACTGCTCTTTCCTTCAGTTCCATCTATATGACTGTTGGATTGGGTAAGCCATGCAGTCTCTGGGAGGAAGGTGCTCGTACCATTTAACAGTGTTTGATCTCATCATATTTTTATAGTGTTTTGAAACTCCAGTGAATAAGTGTAGCTGACATCAAGGCTGAAAGAGACAAGACATCTGCTTTATTGACAGCTCCTCTTGTCCCTTTGTTATTTTCTCAGCCAGCTGTATTATTTTTTCAGAAAGTGAAACATATCTGCTAAAAATCCATAGTATTCTGCCCAGAGCATAGCCCAAGGCATTGCTGTCATCTAAATAAATCAGAAATTGTCTTTGTTAATGTAATTTATCCAAGGCTTGCCTTTGGAAAAGATGTGCATTTCTAAACTAGATTAAATATATTAATCAGAAATCTCCACTTATCCCACCCCAAAATAATACTGAACTTTTTCCTTAGTCTGCTAAGGTGCCTTAGAGATAAAACCATCCATAGGATTCTTCCTGATTTGGCATGCCATGCAGAAGGATGAATCAATGTAAGGAGGACTGGTTGGACCAAGCAACATTCCAGGTATTCTTGCCACACTGGATGGGGCAAGGATACTTTTCACTGTCATCTAATCATTGAATCACTTAGGAGACTAAGTCTTTCTGGCAGACCTGCTCTAATGTATGGCATAAAGCAGCTCTTCAGCACAGAATCACTGCATGCAGGCCTAAAACCAGTCTGCATCACTGGCACATTTTAAGCTCACCTCCAAGGTGAGATGGGATGATGAGAGGCTGGTATACAGCTGTTAAGATGTTGATGGAGATGTTTTCTGCCTCCTAGCTGAGGAGGAGGAGACATAACTTTTGGTTTCTTTGGGGATAGAAGAAATAAGAGAAGGGCCTGGAGTAGATTATAGATTTGAGGTCTCTGCCTTTATCACCCATTCATCAGTATTGGCCAGTTAGCCTCCCTCACCTACTTCACCACCCTCCTAACCCTCTTCCCTGTTGTGGAGCCCTAGAAAAGTGCTCAGCTTCTAAAAATATTCTAATAGTTCATTAAAAAATCAGTCTTGCAAACCAAAGAGTCAAGGCTACACTTCTTCTTAGAGTTCCACAGAACACCCGAGAAAAAAGGATTTAAGCCTCTACTCCAACTCCCAAAGTGAGTATTTTACATTAAACTATTCTGAATTCTCCTCCTAAACTGCCCAAATCACCTTGTCTGTTTACACTTGCACGTGCTCCAAAGCAACAGATAAGGTTGAGAACAGTTCCCACCCCACAAGAATAAATCATAGCTACACCAGTAAAATCCAATCAAACAGAAAACATACCCCCACTACCAACAGCAGCCACCCCAAACTTCCAGCATTAAGCAAACCCCAATGACTACCTCCAAGTACTAAAACAAGACCCACACCAAAACACACCAATCTCCCCAAGTCTCTGGAAAAGGATCTGTCACTAGAGACATAGAATAAACAAACCCCACCAACATTGCACCCAAATAAACCATAAATCAATGACACGAAGGAGACCTCCAAACCCAACAACCACCCACACCCTGCAATCAGTGCAGACACCAAACCTACTGCTCTGTAACAGGGTGAAGGGTTAGATTCATCTGCTAACCCACCCAAAACCAAGCACAGCCCCAAGAAGAGTCATAGAAGTTCCTGCTTGGCCTCTCTGCAAGGTCTATGGCCTGAAAAAAAGCCTCAACTATGGGAACCCTCCTAAAATACAACTTTTATTCCTCCTCCCCCGACCCTGTTCAGTCCTCTCTGAAGACTAGGGATACACTGTCCACACTTCTGGGGCTCAAGCATACAGACTGAGTGCTCTTGCAGTGCTTGGAGGGAACCTTAAAACTACTTTGAAAGTTTGCTGAAATCATCAGCACGTTTAAATGCTGACAGATTGGTTCTTTCCCCCCGAAGTTCTTGAAAAGGCTTTGTTCCCCTGTGAGGATATTGCACTCAGCATCTCTGAGACAAAGCTACCTTACACACCTCCCTTTGTTGCACTCTCGAGAATGATTTAAGTATCTTGCAGCCGTTTGCAGGTGATACAAAACACTGCCTTTTTTTTTCAGGAATGATGGCACAAACGACCAGGCAGAATTCCCCTTGCCCTTTCTTATGGCTCCCACACTCCTCTTTGGTTTCTTCAAGAGCTCAGGAACTGCATTTCACAGCCAACCAAATTGCCCTGCTACTTCCTTAGCACTCCCCTGCTTTTCCAGTTCCCTTCATTTTCTTTTCCCTATAGCCTCATCTCATCTCATGGTAATTTTCATCTCTTTTTCTAAAATGGGCAATGCCAGATCCTCCTTCTCTATGAAATTCAGCTCAGACCCCTGGAAAAAGCTGAATAAACTATTCTGTCAGCTATGTCTCTATGAAATTCAGCTCAGACCCCTGCAAAAAGCTGAATAAACTGTTCTGTCAGCTATACTAGGGTGAGTCTGTATCATTAAATATTGTTTTCCTGTTACAGTTAATGCACATTTATGACCATTGTTTCAAAGCAATATGCATGTCTTTAGAGTGCCTTTCTCATGCAGCATTGTCTGGGCTTGTCCCTATTTATCTGAAAAGCTGACATCTCCAAAATGAAACACTTCAGGATTATTTACTCTCTCGTTTGTCATTTGATATAACAACAACCATATCTGCTTCTCTCTTCCCTTACAACCTTCTCCCTGAGCAGATAGTGCTCTCCTTTGCCACATGATATGGTGATGTTTTCCAAGGGACACATCAGGGAACTTGCAATAAATATTAGTTCTTGCTACTGATAGAGAAAGTGAGTGTTGAGGATTGGTAGGGTTTCATTCACTCCAGTATCCCATGCACAAACAGGTCCAGTTGTATAATTAAATAGGCCATCCAAGTACCGGAAAGGTTGTATCCAGAGACACCACTTTCTAAGGGCTAAGAACAATGCTGATAAAGATCAAGTGGCTAATTGTAAGCAACAACCTCCAAATTGCCTCCGGATGAATAAATCACAGTGAGTGATCCAAGCATATTTTCACATGGATACGGTCTCATTCACAGAGGCAGAGAGCTGGAAAACATCAGGGGCGAATTCCAATTGGCTGGAAGGGAATGAAAAGGTTTGGATTTCAGTAGGAATTACGTCATAGTTTTGTGTAATTATTCCTAGCTGGTGCAACCACTGCAAAAGCGAAGAGGCCCAGAGAGCAGAACGGGAAGTCTACTCTCTCTGGTTCTTGGAGCTGACTGATCAGCTGCTCTTGTTATGATTTCCTTTGACATTTCCAGGATTGATGTGAGGACTGGCAAAACGCAACAATGAGAGATTTGAATTTACAGGAGCCTTTCAAGGGGACAGTTTAAGGCTAAAGATTTTGTGATGAATTGTCTGCCTCAGCATTTCTGCATGAGCTGTGGCTGGAGCTGGGAGAATGTGTCCTGGGACATCAGAAGAGGAAAGAAGGAGGGTAGAGAGTTTTCTCTCTTTTGAAAACAAGTGGAGCTGGGAGAATGTGTCCTGGGACATCAGCAGAGGAAAGAAGGAGGGTAGAAAGTTTTCTCTCTTTTGAAAACAAGTGGTTGAGGGCAGAGAGTGTATATTCTAAATCCTCCCTTGCTGACAACCTAAATGGAAGCTACTGAGATGCAGGGGGTCACTTCTGGGGAATAATCCTTGTTACCCCTCCAGGACTTGTGTTTGATACTGAAGGCCAGTTCCTGAGTGACATTTGCTTTATTAGCCATTGAAATCACTATGACTTCTGTGGAGCTGGCTGTTAGTATCTTAGCCTTGGCTAAGTGCCTGTGATAACACAGAGGTTTGAGGTACCTCTGAGCCTCCTGCCTAAAGCCTCACTCACCTATTTCTGAGTCTGTGGTGACAGGCATGACCAAGCAGAGCAATGCTGCTTTGATGTGTGTTCAGAAAACACTGCCATCCTCTGAACACCTTTTTATCAGAGAGGTTTCCATGCCCTTTCCTGTACAGGATCTACTGTAGTGTTTCCAAGTATTTGTAGTCTGCTATCAGAGTCTTGCTTTAAAAAGAATAATATGCAGCCCAAGCCTTAGCACTCCTGGCTTTCCCTGTTCATCCTTTTCTACCTTCTGCTGTAAAAGTTGCAGCCACATTATTTTTTTTCACCTAAAGTGCAGAGCCTGTCAGCTCCAAAAAGTAGAAAGTTCTGGGTGGCAACAAAGAAGACAAGCGAGCATTCTAGACATCACCAGCCTCCTCAGACACGGCCTGTGTAAACACACACCACCCCCAGAAAGCATTTCTTCAGAGTCCTGACCAAGACCACCTGTCCTCCAAAGCTGTTCAGCTCCCAGCAGTCTGTTCCTGCTGTGGGGGAGAATTATGATCATATAGCAAAGCTAATGCCATCGAGCCTCCCTGGCTCTCATTCACATGCAGCTCTTGCCAGGGTCTGGAGGAGAACAGCTGCTACCATTTATTCAGGAGATCTTGAGCTGAGAGTTGATCTTGAGAGCTGCATCAGAAGATGTCAGGCTCTTTCCTGAGTCTGAGTATGGTCCCTGTGAACTGAGCTCTTCATAGGAGCAAAGCCTGTGCTGAAGTGATTGTGGGCTCAGGAGGAGTGTCAGCAGTGTCACAGAGAGAGAACATCCCCACCACAATCACAGAATCATCAAGGCTGAAAGGAGACTCTAAGATCATCGAGTCCAACCATTAACCTGTCGCTGCTGTAACCCCTAAACTACATCCTCCAGCATCAGATCCAGACACCTCTTCAACACTTCCAGGGATGGTGACTCCACCACCTCCCTGGGCAATCTATTCCAGTGCCTGAACACTCTAACAGGGAAAACATTTTCCCCAACATCTAATCTGAATCTCCATCTTGCTCTGTGAGGCTCTATGGGACCTCACAAACCCAATGTCACTACCAGAAGACTTACGATGTGCCTATGATCCCAGCATGCAGAGAACCTTGAAGGCAGACAGGAGCCAGACAAGAACACTAGAACTCCTAAAGCATAAGCCTGGAGTCAGGGTTCCTGCCTTATAGTGTGTGTGATATCAAGGTTTGTCAGGCCTGTGCAGAGAAGAATGCAGAGCCATGCTGCCTCAGGATGGCAGGGTGGCCTGGTGCCTCCCAATGTGTTTCATCAAATCCATTGCCAAACTCATATGCTTGCTTGAAATACCTGCTCACTGCTAATGAGAAGGGATAGAAAAGCAGTTCTCCTGAGCACTCTGAGCCTTGGCCTCCAGAAATCCCTCACCTCATTCCCTCCTAGAGCATACTGCCATTCTAAAGATATTTTGACAGCCAATGTCCTTATGCTTTTGGCTAAAGTTAGTCTCTGTGGGCTTATGTGTTAGGCATTAACCATCTCTGGGCTGTTATGCCAAGCTGTAGAGGGAGGATGTCTCAGGAGAACCATCTGAGTCCTCCCCCATGTCAGTTCTTTTCTGCCAGCAAACCCTGTGACAACCTAGGGTGTCATCACCTTGTGGATGTATGCTGGGGAGAGAAGGGATAAGTGTAGGAATAGATGGTGTCATGGACTGACAGAGCTCATGGGCCAAGATTAGGAAATAAACTCTGTTATGAGTGAAGACAAGAAATTCTCTGTCTAAATCCAGAAGAGCTTTTTACACATGGGGCTTTGCAAAGGGCATCACCATACCCAGCAGTATCTGCTAAGCTGCTCATGGCTGGGTCTGTCCTTAACTCATGTGCTTTGTGTGCAGACACACTGTGTTATCTGCTCCCATATGTCTCCATCACCTTTGGATAAAACATCACTGCTGAGAGTAATCTGTAGGTTACTAAATGGTGTAATTATTTACTGCTGATTTCTGCACAAAGTTGGGTCAGTTTAAATGTAAACCTAGTAAGAATACAAGGAGATAACAGGACTGTTCCAACCCACTCACTGTTTGCCTTCAGGTAAATCAATTGATACCTCTGAGCTATGGCTTCCCTAGCAGTAAAATGCAGACAGATGTTAATTTAATAAAAAACTTGGGAAATACAGAAATTATCAGCTTTAAAGACGGTTATATAATGATACTCAGGTAGTCATGTAATTAGACTTGCCTTCTAAACAAAACCAAGAAAAATAATTTGATCAAATCAGTCTTGCAGCCCAAAAGTCAAACATGACAGGATTTAGCACTATTGACTTTAGCAGGTTTTGCCGTAGGCAGCAATTGCAAATATCAGTGAGCTGTATGAAGTGCATGTAGGTGGAGCTGGCTGGGATTTTTCTGTTAGAATGGTTTCACAGCAGCAAATTTTCATAGAAATTTGTGTCTTCTGCTGGATTTTTCTTTAATTTTCAGGTTTTGCATCAGAGAGAAAAAATTGTCATTTCCACATACTCTGCATGTCATGCTCCCTCCAGAAACAACATTTCAGAGGTGTGTTTCTAGACCTTCCAGGTTCTCTGGCCCCAAAATACTTACTGGTCACTGCTGTGGAGCCACAAAACCCCAAAACTCAGGTCCAAAATCTTGATGTTCAGGATCCCTGTGCAGGTGTTCTTCTGGCTGACAGGCTGCTGTAGGTTTCAGCAGGTGCAGGGTCATAATAGCATTCACTGGAGAAAATAATGTCATTTAGGCTTCCTCCAGACCAAATATCCTCTTTCTGAGGACAGTTATTTAAATTTCTTCAGTTTCAGTCCCTATCAGGCTTTCTCTGACACTCATTAGACTGATTTGGCTAGGGCATTGGCACCAGGGGTCCCAAAGCAAGTCCATAGCTCTCTCTTTTGCTGAGAAGTAATACACTAAGATTCATAAAAGGAGAAGCTGCTCTACTTCCCTACTTGTTACCAAGTGCAGTTTCTGTGGCCATTTTCAGTGCTTGGCCTCCACTGAGCATGCCAGCACGACTTATGCAAAAGCAATATTACAAGCACCTGGGGCCCTCAACACAAGAAGGGTATGGACCTGTTGGAATGAGTCCAAAGGAGGCCATGAAGATGACCAGAGGACTGGAGAACCTCTCCTGTTGGAGACAGGCTGAGAGAGCTGGGGTTGTTCAGCCTAGAGAAGAGAAGGCTCTGGGGAGACCTTAGAGATCCTTCCAGTATCTGAAGTGGGATAGAAAAGAGCCAGAGAGGGACTTTTCACAAGGAAATGTAGTGATAGGACATAGGAGAATGGCTTCAAGCAGAAGGAAGGTAGATTTAGATTAGATATCAGGAAGGAATTCTTGGCTGTGAGGGTGGTGAGACACTGGAACAGGTTGTTCAGAGAAGCTGTAGCTGCCCTGTCCCTGGCAGTGTTCAAAGACAGGTTGGATGGGGCCCTGAGCAACCTGATCTAGTGGAAGATGTCCCTACTTATGACAGGGAGTTTGGAACTAAATGATCTTTGAGGTCCTTTCCAACCTAAACCATTCTACGATGGTATAATTTTATAAAAAATTTTCAACAGAGCTATACTACAGAGTCAAAATGTGCTATATACATTAGCACAGGTCAGTCTGAAAGCCAAACTCTGACTTGGGAATATGCAACAAGATACATTTCTTAAGCAGGAGCAGTATTAAAAAGTCTTGTAAGCGAATCAAGAACAAAACTTCATACAATTACAAGCTCTTGCACCTAATATTTTAGGGAGGGACAAAAATGGACATATAAACTTTTCATTAGCACCAGCAATGAGAAATGAGGTTTATTTCAGGCACACAATATATTATTGAAAGGTTGTGCAGAATTTAGAGATAATAGATGATATGTTTGAGGGGGTATATATTATTTAACAAAGTGGGTGAGAGGAAGGCAGCAGAAAAAATGGTGTTCATTTAATGAAGGGACCCTAGGACAAAATCAAATGCTAATTCCATCAGGCAGGATTTGAAGGACATAGAAGAGAGAAAAGTGTAGCTCAAGAGATCATCTAATTTACTTCACTGGTGATAAAATGAACCTGAAAACTATTTCTAAATGGCAGATAATTCAGATCTGAGGAATGTCTCTTACATATAATTTAAAAGGGAGAGGAATTTGCACTGTTATTATTAATAATGGAATATTTTACTTAAAAATTCAGGAACTTACTGTTCCCCTAGTCAAGTTTTTTCACAGTGAAATGTGGAGCATTTTAATGTTTCATATGGGGCAGAAATTGTTTTCTTTTTCCCAAGACACAAAAGTAAGAGCCAAGAAGCACAGTAAGTTTTACCAGGAATCTGTGAGTTTGTTGTATAGACATTTGAGGCAGCTCTGGTTTTTATTATCTAACAACTGGGCTGTCATGACTGAGTATTTCTGCCAGAGGTGCCTGTTTGGGTGTGCTAATGTTGCCCCATTCTCTCCAAAGTCTGTTCCTTTCTGGTTTTAGATGGAGTTTCAATTTTCAAATGGTGAGACTCATATCGTTTTCACTTATACAGAAACTGAAGAGAAGTGGGTCAGCCCAGGTGGTTGGATTTTATGGCTAATATGGATCCAGAGGGTAAGGGCAGAGCTAGGCATGAATGACATATGCAAAATGTTCCTTTCTTTTTGGCTTCTGAGAAATGTCTGTCGGAGAGTTGGATATAGTCTTACACCAGGAGAGAATGCTGAAAGACTTCAATAAAATATTTCAGACAAAGAAGGCTGTTCTAAAATTCAGTGGAATACACTGCACATTCTGAGAGATGTAAGAACCAGTCAAATTTGCACTCTTGATGGGAAGCTATCCACAAAAAGATTAGATAGACTTCGATGAAGCACACAGGAGCTAGGATTCCCTTCATAATAACTGTGCAAAACTCCATTGCCTGAGGTGTTCACAAGTAAAGTGAAGAGGTGCAGAAGAGCTGTCTGAAACATATTAGGCAAAAGGGATAAAAGACCAGACAAAATGAAGAGGAAAAAGAACTACAGAGCTCAAAGTGAAGCAGTAGAAGCAGGTACTAGAGTAACTGTGTGAGACTTTCAGGCTAGATAACACCTTTGAAAACAGAGAGCTCAGCTGTGGTACTGAGATGCAGAGAACATCTCAAGATTCAAACCCACATTTAAATTGTAGAGAGAAAAAATGATCTTACAAAATGATCCACAGAAAAAAATCAATGGAGTGGCTTTGCCTCCAGTGGCAAACTTTAACGAGTAGGACAGATGATGATGTGTTACAAGAGAACAGTCAACCAGTAGCTAAACACATGGGCAACAAAAGGGACACACACATCTATTAATAATACTGAGCTGGTTTGCCATCAGAGAAACCCTACAAAGACTCTGTGGCACAAGTGGGTATGAATCAATGCTTGCAACATCTCTATGATGAAACGAGTGCTTTTGTTTGTTAGATACAGTGGATGAAGGAACCTACCTATGATCACAGTTTTTTAGCTCATATTAGATCTTAAGACCTTCTGCCTCCATATCCTCTGCTCTAGACCATAGTTCATACTAAATGAATCTGTCCATGAAACACCGAATTTACATCATAAATGAAACCAGAGTTGTTCCATCTGGCTCATACTGGCACGGAGAATATAAAGATAGCCTGGCAACCAGAACTAAATAGAAGAACTAGAAATTAAATATCTAAATCATTTAAGAGGCTGGACAAGAACAGATACTTATATATAGTAAATGTAGCTTGGTGATATATTTTCCATGATGGACCTAGAACACAAGAGAACAAAACTATTTGTTCTGTAGAACTAAACTGAACCACAAGACAAACCAAAACCCTGTATCTATGATAAAAGTAGAACTCTGAGTGGTGCACAGATGTTTCATCTAATGTTCACATTTGACAAGCTGAGTGTGAGTTTACACTGAAAGAGAGAAATATAAATGTAGTGAAATGGATTGCTGCTTGGAGAAAGATATGGACTGAGAATACAAAGATCATGAGTGGGAATCTAAGTGTTCTGTGAATTTAAAACACCTAGAAAACCTATGCTCCCCTTATTCCCCTTTCCTTTATATATATGCTTGTGTATACATGTATATGTAAGTGTGCCTGTATTTCACATGAGAAACATCAAGGGCTATGACTGGATTTTGATGATTTTTTATCATTATTCTTTTGCTAAAGATGACACTGATGTAGAACACCTTCAGCGAAGAAGAAATGTTGATCTCCCCTAACTGGATGTGTTTTGATTAGGAGCAGTGAGTCTGGGCCCTTCTCTAATGCTAAAATGTTTTTCTTGCCAAGACTTGTGCTTACTAGTGCACAAATGACTCTGCTGACTCATTGTTTGATGTCCTCCTTATGTGAAAAAGTGGATGGTCCACAATCCATATAAATAGACTCATTCATGTGTGCCCTGTGTAAAGATTACAGGGCTGAGGCCCTAGAAAGGTTTTTCCTCTGAAAGTGTAAGGGTCAAAATTTGGCTGTAGGTTATCAAGAAACTAGCTATGGGCAAAGAAGAGAAAGTCAGATTCTGAAAGCATAAAGTAGGGATGATCTCTTTAGCATTCATTTCTCTTCAGCAGAGTACCACAGCTCCTGGATAAAAACCCCATATGCATATCTAGATCTTGCACTGAATCCTTTCTCATGCAGTTTTTCACAATGAATGACCCAGGCAAAGCCAAAGAGATGGGTAACTGTGTAGATAATAAACTGCATTTTTCCTACATTACTGTCAATTTTATCTACAAAAATACACACATAGAATTTCTACGTACAGGAAATTGGTCTTAAAAATTGACTTGGAGAAGGTAAATAGGTCATGGATGTTCCCTATCTCTCAAAATGAAGAAGGTAGAACATCAAGTAAAATTATCAGATGAAAGGCTAGAAACAAAACTAAAGGTAGCAGTGTATTTTCACACAGCACTTAGTCTGTAGAACTCATTGCCATAAGTTATTGTGGACACCAGCTATGTAGTTGAGTTTAGAAAATGCTAAGACTAATTAGTGTAGAAAAAATATCACCAGGGTATGTTAATCCAGAAATGACACTGTAGTTCAGGTAGTCTTTGAGCTCCAGATTTCTGATTGCTGCCAGAATATGCCAGGAAAGTATTCTATATGCTTGCTCTGTTTTAATATTCCTTCCATCAAATCTACTGTTTACCATGATTGAAGACTTGTTTCTGTGCTGGGTGAACCTTTGTTCTGATTTAGTATGGTCGGTTTGATGCTGTCAGAGAAATCTTGCTTATCATGCTGAATCTAATATTTACTACTTGCAGTAGTTATATAGACCATAGTGTATTTTCCCAATAAAGCAAACCCTGCAGAACAGGTAAATATCCCAGATTAGCAAATATCAAGGTTCCTTTTTATTGCAGTGATGATAATATTTGATCTACACAAATAATAATGCTTTAACATTTCATTGACATTATCTGAAAATTTATATAGAAATGTAAAGTAGAATTTGAAATTCTTTCATTATAAGCTTTTAAGGATCTAAATTGCCTCTTGACCAAGCATAGTAGTTCATTTGAAACCCCTGATAAGGTGCAAAGTGCTTCAAGTATTTGAGGAAAAGAGCCCTAATGATACAAACACTTATGCATGTGATCATATCACACTTCAGAGCAATCCCATTGAAACTAATGGATCAAGATATGTTTTGAAAAGTTTCATATATGTAAGTATGTGTACAACTGATGTCTAAACAGCTTTCTAAAGATCAGTATATATCAGTCTTTTAATTTTGACTCCTGTGGCCATTTTAATTGGTTTTTCAATGTTCTAAGTAAAGAATCATCCTAACACAGTCCTGTTTTTGTAATAAAGTGGATTTTTTTGAAATATCTGAACTGTCAGTGGTGATGTGTAGGACTCCAGGTGCTCCTGCTCATGGTATTGTGGAAGGAGATGACTTTAAATACGGGGCCCATGTTTACTTCAAGTGCAACGCAGGTTACAGCTTAAAAGGCAGCCGTGTTGCCTACTGTCAGCTTGATGGGACTTGGTCAACACATCATCCTGAATGTGGTAAGGTCACTTTAAGTTTTGATTCTTATCAAATATTTTGGCCAATGTGTTCACATGAAACTAGACTATCCAAATCTCGCTTGAAATTTGGGAGGTCCGTGACTTATAACGTGTTCTTTTGTCTTTCTGTCTTTAAGAAATAGTAGGAATTCTTATTTTACTCTGCTGGAACCTAATCCTGCAAGACTTTCTTATATAACGGTCTGACTGAAACATCAAATGACTGGAAACTAAGATTATAGATTCATAGAATGCCTATAGAATAAATCATCACCCTCATCATCCTGATTGGATGGTCTGTAACAGACTCCCACCAAGATATCAGCCTTGTTGGCCTTTCCCCCAATTCTGACCCACAGGCACTCAACCTTGTTGTTACTGACCTCAAACTCTACAGACTTTCTGACATAGAGAGCCACTCCTCCACCCCTCCTACCTTGCCTATCCCTTCTGAAGAGCTTGTAACCATCCATGGCAGCACTCCAGTCGTTATTCCACCACGTTTCTGTGATGGTGACTATGTCATAGCTTTCCTGCTGCACAGTGGCCTCCAGCTCCTCGTGTTTGTTGCCCATACTGCGTGCGTTAGTGTACCTGCACTTCAGCTGGGCTGATGATTTGACTCCTAATTCTGGCTACCCACCCTGAACTCTGGCTTCCCACCCTGAGGCTCATCTCTAGGAAGCCTGGTTTCCAGCCCTTCCCCCTTCAAACCTAGTTTAAAGCCCTCCTGATCAGCTCTGCCAACTCATGGGCTAGACTTCTTTTGCTCCTGCTAGAGAGATGAAGCCCATCTGACTCGAGCAGGTTTAGTAACACAGAATATGCCCCATGGTCAAAAAAGCTGAAATTCTGCCAGTAGCACCAATCCTTTAGCCTCCTATTGATAAGGTGGGTTTTCCTCCTCCTCTCCTCATCCATCCCTGCTACAGCAGGTACTGAGGTGAACACCACCTGTGCTCCTGTCCCATTAACTAATCTACCCAGTGTCTTGAAATAAAAAGACTTCAGGCATATATCCTTCTTACATAGAGACTGAAAATGTCTAGGACAAAGCCAAGTGAGGGACATGGTGCAACAATGAAGAGCAACTTCCATTACTACATATCCCTGACACCTTCTCTGCAGAAGTCTGGTGCACTCTGTGGAGGTGTATAGGGGTTTACTGAGTGAGCTCTAGACAGAATTCCCATCCTAGACAAAAATTGATAAAAACCAAACTTCCATTCATTCTGACTGTGCAAGATGCCATTTGTACTGATGCAGCTGGGAAATTCCAAGTCCATTCTTCTCATCCAAAGAGACTTTTAATTTTTCTTCAGTTGATTTGGATTGCATGATTTCATTTCCATACTCCAGAATAATGTGTATCAATTGGAAAAGTGCTTTTACAAGTCTGTTATGTCCAACAATGTAAATGGGGGGTGAGTGTAGTAAAACAGCTGCATAAAAGTTCATCTGAAAGAGCAAGCAACAGACATTCTTCTATCTAGAGAGAATGTCTCCAGTTGCAGTGACTGTAATGTCAGGGTCATGCTAAGTCCCTGCTGCATAATGTCCCTGGCTAAAGACCTATGGAAAGACCTGCCTCTAGACCTGTCTGTTACTGAAATCATAGGTAATATACTTTGAGTCTCTCCTTCCCAGATGTTTTCTCTTTGTTTTTAATCCATCAAAAAGGTTATAACCCTGAGCTTAAGGAAGAAGACAATTACTGTTTCAGTTACCGAAAGAAGAGAAGGCCTTAATTGACTTATTTGGTCAAGCTTTTTGTACATTTGGAAGCATGCAGTCTGCTCATCAGATGATGCCTCTAGGCTAGCCATCAGTGCAGAAAGCATTACACTGTGGGGGATTCCCTGTAGTCTTTAGCTGCTAACAAGTTATCAATCACTTGTGCTTCACAAAATGAGGTACAGAGAATCAAAACCGAGCCAAATGAAAAGGAGACAGGGCTCTGCTTTTCCCTTTCTCCTGGCTGAGAAGTTTAGACAACCTCGTGGTTTACCGAATATGACTTGTGGAAAAGTATTTAGGTACATATATTGCCTTCAGCATCTGCTCAAGTCCAACGTTGTTGAAGAAAACACATGCTTAGCTTAAATTATATACTCAATGTTAAGAGCACATGCTCTTCATTGAACTTCTCTTGTTATGGTAAGCTGTGTGTTTACATGCTTTGCTGAGCTGGGCTTTGGTGGCATGAGGACACTGGAACAGGTGAGACACTGGCACAGGTTGCCCAGGGAGGCTGTGGCTGCCCCAACCTTGGTGGTGTTCAAGGCCAGGCTGAATGAGGCCATGAGCAACCTGATCTAGTGAGGAGGTGTCCCTGCCCAGGGCAGAGGTTGTGACTAGCTGATCTGTGAGGTCCATTCCAACCTAAATTCTATGATTCTATGATATGGACTGTTTCTGTACTGATTTCACAGCAACCTAAATAAATGTCTAAGTGCTTTGTTATATGTTGGTGCTTTTGTGAAGTGAGGCTCAGCAGGCAGCTGAGTCTGAAGCAATGACATGAAGAGGTCATTTCTGGTCAACTGATATGTCTCTGCCTTCTTGGCCCTCTGTAAGCAGAGCAGCACCAACACCAGCTGCCTAAACTAGAAGTTCACTGGTTATCATGCAATGAGACATCAGGCAGAGGAATTAAACAGAATTGCATGTTACTGTCAGCCTGACAAGAAAAAGTGGAAAAAAAAAAGTAGCTTGTCAACTGCTAAACAGAAGGAGCAGAGGAGTTAAAAACATAGGGAAAAGCATTTACTAGCACCACACAGTGAATACTGTCATCCAGATTTAGGCCAAAAATTTTAGTTTATTGAGAGGAAAAAAACAAAACCACAACAAGAATTAAAAAGAAGGGGAAAATATTGGGAAGGAGGAAGTAGAAGGGCTTTTATAGGCAGAACACAGAATGAGTAAGCTTTCCATATTA
>NW_008684424.1:5062-12381 GCF_000695815.1 Acanthisitta chloris | reverse complement strand
ATATGTTATCTTTCAGTTCCTGTATTTCCATGGATTATTGAGATGTCTCTCTCAGTGCTAAGAAAACGAAATGCAACCCAACATAGGAGTAAAATTAAGTAGTCCTGTTTTATTTTCCAAGTCCAGTGAAATATTGAGAGTGCAGAAAAGGGAAAAGAATGCAAATAGTTTGAGTGCATCCTATAATGCTATTGAAGTAGCCTTGTTAAAGGTAATAGGACATCAACATCATGTAAAGTCAAGGTTCTCTTTCAGGATTGCCAGCTACTTCAAGAATCTTATGCTCTCAGTGGAGACTGAAGTGTGTATTACAAACAGACATCTCTCTATTATCATTCCTTCTTCAATATTTGATATTTTCAAAGACAGGTCTTGAGAAAGCATCTTTAATAAAATGTAGATTGTTTAGTAACATCTGAATGAAATGCCAAGCAATTTGATGGGTGAAGATAATGCAGTAAACCTGATAAAATGATTACTATATTTTCCCTCTATCATTAGTTCTAGATGAAAAAACCTGCTCAGATCCTGGTGGCCCACTCAATGGCTACAGAAGAGTAGTAGAAGACACTGGGATCTTGAATGGACGCTATGCAAAAATTGGCACAGTTATTGCTTTCTTTTGTAACAACTCCTATGTTCTTAGTGGGAATGAACAGAGGACCTGCCAAGATGATGGAGAATGGTCAGGGAAGCAACCAATCTGCATAAAAGGTAGTTTACAAACTTTTTAACCACAACTCACACAAGTTGCTATGGTTTTATTTGACTTTGTTTTCTGTAATTTGCACTCATCTATCATTTTTGCAAAGAATAAGCCTGATACCTGATACTGAGATTGGTAGTTTGCTGGTTCTACTGGCTGCTAAACTCAGAGAAGATGCCAATGACTCCAGAAGATCCCATCTTTAACCAGGGAAAGGAATGTTCCCTAAGACCCTTATTACCCTCATTCTAGGATCAAACCAGTATGAGATCAAAATCAAGGACTATCAGGAGGGAATTGAAATACAAGGAAATAATTGTCTCATGAGACAGTTGACAATAATGAGTTGCTGTCATAGGGCTCAGCTCTCTACTCACAACCTTTTTAATATGCTCCCATCATGAGCATAAGAGGCCAAGAATGTAGATTGCAGCCGTGAAGGTTTTGTATAGAAAACCACTTGAGGACATGCTTAAATTATCTGTATTCATCAAAACACTGAAACACACCTTTAAATCCTTTGCTAGAAAGGGAATTATACTATTGAACTGGAGATATTCTAAGCATGTCTGAAACCTTGAATGAATTTGGGCTGGGAAACTGGCAAATTAATTTTATCAAAGCAATTGTTTGACACACTTTAATGGATATATTTTTTAAACTGTAGTAATGATAATATCAGGAAATATGTCTGTTCCCTGGAGAATTTGCTTTATTTTGCTATTTTAGATGGAAATACTCTCCTGAACTGTATAATCATCTGTGGAAAGCATCTTTATTGATGATGATAATTTGATGCTGTGATAGTGACATTAATGTTAACATATATAGTCATCACAAAGGGCTAGATATTGTGAAGTCACACAAAACACAACTGCTTAGGCATACAGATAAAATCCATCCTGCAGGATTCCTTTCCTTCCATTCTGCACAGCAGGAAGGAGACCCTGGCAGAGTTATTTGAACTGATAAATGTGAATATTTTATCCCATTCTGAAAGTAAAGAAACTGAATATGCAAAATTAGACATCATGGATATCCCTTCTGTTATTTTGTGCATATTCAGGTAACTCTGAGGTGTTCCTTTGAATCAGAGTCTCCAGTTCCTTCCATGGGTGACAAACAGACTCTTAGAAGTCTTTAACATCTTCAGCCTTTCTCTGTATGCTGAATAACTGGGATTAGCTGTGTGGAGCTACACAGAGGGAAATTAAGTATTTCTATACATAATTCCATTAATGCAAGTTCGCTGTGTGGAGCTACACAGAGGGAAATTGAGTATTTCTGTACATAATTCCATTATTGCAAGTTTGCTCAGATACGAAACCATCAGCTGTGGTGGTGTAAAACTGGCATTCAGACACACTGATGGAAAAAACTTCTTCCATGTCTGAAAATGCCAGTACAGAAGATGTTCAGTAGCTTCCACTGTTGTAAAGGGGATAGATCTTGCCATCTGTGGAGAAGGGATTTAGGTTGTAGGGCCTATCTTTGTTTTAATGCACGTAACTTAACTGCCTCTTTTCTTTATCCAGTCCACTATAGTTAGTGAGAGGAAAATGTGCATGAACAATAGCACTTGAGCTGTGAATGTAAAACAGTACTGTGCAACGTTATATTTTTTCTAGCCTG
This sequence comes from Acanthisitta chloris, assembly GCF_000695815.1. Taxonomy (NCBI): domain Eukaryota; kingdom Metazoa; phylum Chordata; class Aves; order Passeriformes; family Acanthisittidae; genus Acanthisitta; species Acanthisitta chloris. The sequence continues at coordinate 10,043 of NW_008684424.1, read as the reverse complement.
CAGAGAGCCAAAGATCTCTGACCTGGTGAGACAGAAAGTGCTTCCAATGCAGGTTCAGTCAAGGTGAGAATGCAATATCTCAACTACAGTTTAAAGAAAAAATGTGATTGCTTTTCCCCTCCTCTCCTTTTCACCCTGTGTGTTTAGCCTGCCTGACCAGTGATTCCTACAAATCCACTGGTAACTGAACTGCTGGGAGGGGAGGGCTGATTAAGCACAGGTCGTAAGCTGCTGGAGGCAGCTAGGAAGAAATGCACAGATAGAGATGTGCAAACTACAGGATGCTGCTGGAATTCTGCTTGCAAGCTGGTGACAGACTATGAGAACAGTCTGAGAACAGTTCCTTAGGGCTAATGATGTGTGTTAAAATATGAACATGTGCCATCTTAGTGAAAAAATGCGTGGGGAGAATACAAGGAGAGAAGGGAGTATAACAGTGTAATCTGCTCCCAGTTTCACCATCCAAAGAAATCTAGCACAATTTATATAAGGTTGGGTTGGAGGTGGGCATGGGGGAGAGGAGGAAGTAGAGTAGGAAGGGAGGAAGGAATGAAAGATTGGACCCTGTCTAGGCTTACCCTTCTGATGATTTCTTGAAATAAATCCCATCTGAATTAGTTATGCTGCAATATTCAGGTTCATTTTTGTCCAAGTCGTAATTTCTCATTTCAGGGTTATTTTTGCAGTACATGACTCATTTATTTTTACATGTAGTGCAAGAACTGTCCTCATCTTTGGTCTTAAGAACAGTCAGATCAGGTCAGAGTACGGGTCCAGCTCAAGCCATATACTGTCTCTGGCAACAGCCTGTAAGAGATGCTTAGAAAAGGCTTAAGGAACAAGGCAAGCATGTACTTCCCAAACTTCTCCCACTCTCCAGGTCTCTGATATACAATTGTAGAGATGGTCCTGAGAAGCCAACATGAGGTTTTACTAGCCATCAGACGATTTTTCTTCCTTAAATTTCACAAGTTACTTTTGGATACAGGTCTTTTTATGCTAAATGTTTCAGACATTAACACCAGCTGCATGAGAGTGCACACATGACCCCACATCTACGAGATGCCATGAGGTGATGGCATCCCATGCTTGTGGACTGTTTTTAATCCCTTGAAGTAGAATCTCCATTTCATAGGTCAATAGAGAGGCAAAGTGTGGATTAGGCAATATTGCAAGATCACATGTGAGTTTGGAATGGGACCCTGGCAGTCTAAGCATGACCACAGCAGCTCTTTTCCCTCTTCCAAACTGCTACTCACCACTGCTCTTCTTCTTACCAACTTTACTGTCCTGTTATGCATCACCTCACAGATTCCATATGATGGAGATGTCTGTGTCTGTGATAAAAAATAGCCCTGCCACGAGAAAAAAAATTATGCCTTTTCTGGATGCAGGCAGTACCAGAAATCTCAAGGGAAACTAATTCCCTGCTGAATTTTTCAGATGCAAATCAGGTTTTTTGCTGTGGATATGAGCTTTTAAGTATTAGGGCAAGGGACACATTCCAAGTAAAAAAAAATTAAGAATGACTGTAGTCAAGCTTATTGTCCATATCTAGGTTGGTGCATGTATATATTTTTTAAATTATGTGCTGTGTTTCAGCTAATGAGTACAATGGAAGCTTAGTGATTATGAAATTGTGAAATCTCTGTGGTTAGGCAATTATCTCTGTTAATTGCTAAATCAGGCAGCTTGAGTAACATGATTTAATCTGAATCAATTCCTAATACTGCCTATTAAAATGCTCACTGGAGAAAAGATGTCAAAAAAAATGCCTAACTCTTCTCTAGTGAGAATTAATTATGGCAATTCCAACTTCAGGTGTAATTTCTTCATTCAAAAAATGGTGCCTTTAATGAGTGACAAAAACTCTCCCACATTCAGTGGCAAAATGGAACCTCAGTCCTTTTGTGAATGAGAAAAACGGTTCCACGTTCAGAGGCAAAATGGTAACTCAGTCCTTTTGTGAATGAGCAAACTGTTCCACATTGATAGGCAACGGATTGCAATTCAGAAACAGTAAAATGAAAACCAAAAGAGTCACAAATAGAAAATGTCTAAAGGTATATTTATATCTGCGTACCTATCTATGTAAATAAAACAGCTAGGATGTCAATGTGAGTATTGCTAACCCATATTGGAATGATATTTTTGCCTTATTCTTTCCCAAGTGAACTCCATATGCTTTTAAATGATACTTAACACAACTGGTGACAAAGCTATGGCAATGGTTGCTTTTATAATATTATAATTACCATGTTCTTTGTGCCTTGAAACAGAGAAACACCTTTGCATCAGCTTTACTCATCTGCATTCAGCAAGCAAAAGCTTCAAGTCTATCCAACCAAGAAGCCAGCGCTGCCATTTGGAGAGCTGCCCCCAGGGTATCAGCATCTGCACACTCAGCTCCAGTACGAGTGCGTTTCTCCTTTCTACCGCCGCCTGGGGAGCAGCAGGAGGACTTGTCTGAAGACAGGGAAATGGAGTGGGAGAGCCCCTGTGTGTATTCCAAGTGAGTCTCCAAGGGAAAAAAACATGCACATGTCTCTTGGGTGGATGAGGGAACAAGATGTGTATTCATCTTAGATATTTAGGGAGTCCTAGCAGTGTAGGCTGCCCATGCTTCCAGCTGGGAGAAAGGAGCAATCACACTTGAAGGATATATGTTTTATCCACCAGTAGAACTGGTGCAGCTGGTGGCAAAAGCAATCAAGTTTTCAACACCGTAACTTGCCATTAATTTTTCTACTTTTTTTTTTTTTTAATTGAGCAAAAGGTGTAGTGGGTTTTTCTCCTGATTTGAAAATGTTTTCCTACTAGCACTTCGTGTTTTCCTGTATTATTTACTGCAAATGTGATTTTTCTTTCATTTCTATACTTGGCTGACAAAACCATCAAAGTTTAAGCAATGGAATGGAGAGTCTGTTCCTTATGAGGAACCCTGCTAAGGAAGAGTTTGTATTGTAAGTCCAGATAAAATCTTATCCAGAGCTAGTGCACAAAGTAAGATAGGGTAGGAACACCACAAGGTTTAGTAAAACCCACTGCTGACATTAAGCAAACTGAAAAGTAGATCCTAACTATGAGCAAAGTTTTAGAGTTCTTCTTTGTGGTTTGGTTTTGAGATCATATCATGTATTTTGAAATGTATTGCATGCAACCTTTTTCACTATGGGCATGCACACACTACATCCTAGGGGAAAAATATGCCCTAAAGGAGACTAAAAAATGTGACCATGTGAAGTAACTCTTTCAACTGAAGTAAACCTTTCCTAATACAGGAGAAATTACCTCAGGTCTGAGCCTGACTAATATATTCCTTGAACAAGGCAGAGCTTTTTCTTTTCCCCAGGTTGACTATTGCTTTAAATGTCTTTGCTTCAGCATTCTTGTGGTAAGACAAGTCTGTTCTCAAAGGCAAGAATTCATCTGTGCAAAGATTAGTGCCAGGAGAGGCCTCACAATTACTCTGTGACCACCTAGGGTGAGTTTCAGTGCACTGCTGGCTTTATGGTGTTTTATTACAAACAAGAATCAGGGGTGTTCTTTCCATTTCTTTATGCAGTCATCTCATTATAGTGCAGCTGGATAAGGTTGTGAAAATTCACCTGCTTAAGCGCTAAATCCATTTTCCTACTTTAGCCAGGAATTCAGATAATAATGGAAAACTTGAAAGATTTAAAAAAAACTATAAAAATTACTCAGCCAGGAATTCAGATAATAATGGAAAAATTGAAAGATTTAAAAAAAGCTATAAAAATTACTACTATAATTTTATAGGCCAGAGAGAGAGTTTAATTAGCCAGCTGTTCCTCATGCTAACCATTGCAATTTGCTTTCTTTTGGCACATCCTACGAAGGAATCAAGAGTGATGTTCAGATGCTTTGGTAAGGAAAAAGTGTTACTTAATTTTTGCTTCATTTTTCCTCAGTCTGTGGAAAAGCAGAAAACATTACCCTGCAGAAGACAATGACCTCTAGCAGGTGGCCATGGCAAGCTGCAATCTATCGCACAGCCAACGGGGTGAAGGAGAACAGCCTCCGGAAAGGGGCCTGGATCCTTATGTGCAGCGGGGCCCTGGTGAACGAGCGCACCGTGGTGGTAGCAGCTCATTGTGTCACTGACCTGGGCAAGACCATCGTGCTCAAGACAGCAGAGCTCAAGGTGGTTCTGGGGAAATTCTACAGAGATGATGACAGGGATGAAAAGACCATTCAGAACCTGCGGGTGAGTAAGTCTGATGGGAGTGGAAAATGATGAGTACAGACAGATGTGATCAGCATCATGTATGGAGAGGAAAAGGTTGCCCTTTGAGCAATATACTCTCCTACATGCTGCTCTTTGAAATGCATATCTGGAGATTCAGCTGTCAGAACTGTCATGGCACAAGGAGGGCACATGCTGTAGTTCATTAAATTCCTCGACGCCGTCCAACTCATGTGTTCACCCCCTAACACAGAACATTAAGGTAATGGCTCAGGTTCTGTGGGCCGCAATGTCTTGAGTGATATTGCCAGAAAAAAAAAAAAGTAGAAGAGATGCCAACTACTGTCAAAAGTGATTAGCATAATTTATGAGGGAAACACTTGTGCTCTAGATCCTGGTTTGATGCCATGAGCACATTTCATTTCTCAGCCCCAAGGCTGTACAGCTCTAAACTCAAAAGAAGTTTATGTCTGACTCCAGCTCCAAAAATAGCACCTTGGGCTAACCAGAGTGGCTTGCATTTTTCAAGTAGAACTAGAAAGGTTGAAGTCAAAATGAGGAGAAACACAGCAATTTTGGTCGTGTGTGTCTCTTTTTTGGTGTGTGTTTGTATGTGAGTTAATTAAGGGATTTTATCCAAGAAATCATACTTAACTTGATTCTTTCCCCCCTTCTTAGTTTCTTTCTCTAATTCCAGGTTTTTTACACTTTTGCTGTAAGAAAATATATGTAGTTGTTTATTTTTTTGCAATATTTCCTTACAGGAATCCTCTC
>NW_008684424.1:0-5015 GCF_000695815.1 Acanthisitta chloris | reverse complement strand
TGGCTCCATTATTACGTAATTTATTACTAGTATTCTTTTCTTGGTGGGAAGATGGTTGAAGTTCAATAAGAAGGTAACATTTTAATTCAAGGCCACTCCCCCATCCAAATTCTACAGGTCGAAGTTGACATGGCAGGTCAAATCTTTTCACTAGACAGTGGGAAAACTTGAGCCGCACATTGACTCCCATTTTGCTGAAAAATGTCCTTGACTGCTTTTCATTAGGAAGTGTTTCATGCAACAAAAACTGTCCTGGAACCCAAGCCAAAACCAGTCAGAACATGCTTGATCTCTGCATGTTTCTCATTTGAGTGAACACTATGGTGAAAGAACACCATGGTGGGGGGGGGGTAGAGGAGAAGTGGGTGTACAGAATTATGGAAAATAAACTAACATGCTTTAGCAGAGTTCTGCTGACTTGCCATTGCTATTAACTCTACAATCCTTCTTATTCTGTTTCATCCCCAGATTTCTGCCATCATAGTGCATCCCAATTATGACCCTATATTACTTGATTCTGATATAGCTATCATAAAACTCTTGGACAAAGCCAGAATCAGCAGTCGTGTTCAACCCATTTGCTTGTCATCATCTCATGACTTGACTTCGTCCACAGAGGATTTAAAAATAATGGTTACCGGCTGGAAGGTGTTGGCTGACATTAAAGATCCTGGATACAAGAACGACACAATCCGTATGGGAGCTGTTCAGATGGTGGATTCACTGCTGTGTGAGCAACAGTATGAGGATAATGGAATACAAGTCAGCATCACCGACAGTATGTTCTGTGCCAAACAAGACCACACAGCCTTTTCTAATATCTGCCCTGCTGAGACTGGTGGGATTGCAGCCATAACTTTGCCAGGAAAAGCATCTCCTGAGCTAAGGTGGCATCTGATGGGATTAGTGAGCTGGGGTTATGATAAAACTTGCAGCCTAGAACTCTACAGTGGCTACACAAAAGCTCTTCCCTTCAAAGACTGGATTGAGAAGAACATGAAATAAAAAGTGATGTCTGCAAATGGCATTTTATAATATAATATCTCTCTCAGTCTCTGCTGCTTTAGGCTTCTCATCCCAGTGATGAGACACATCTGGGATAAGGTTAAGGCAGACAGCCTGGTAATTTGTTCTAGGCTCAGATATTCCAACAGGCTACTTTTACTTAACCCATGACAGAGGGTCTTAGTGCATGAGAAGTTTTGCCATATTTCGCCCGTCTCCCCTGGTGGGAGGATGATGCTTTGCTCCTGAGTCTGACATACAGAAACAGGATGGTAAATTCTGTCTGAAATTAATCTGTAGTGTGGACTCCCCTAGAGAAATTGATGGTGAGCCTCTCCCAAAGATCTGTGTGACTGAGTGGATTGAGTGTGGAAAGAGTAGCCTGAATTCCTTACGATGGATGAGCTTGTTACAGTATGTGCTGTCTGTATTGCCATAGTACAATGTAATCTTTTTCCCTCCCAAGTACTTTACACATTTAAATAAACCATGGTTTGTTTTTTTAACCTACATACTCATGTCTGACGTTACTTAGATTCATTGTTGCTGTATCCATGTCACACTCTAGGGAGCCTCTACTGCCCTTGTCTGTTTGCACAGGACTCTCACTTGGGACTCTTCAGCTACACTAAAAGGCAGAATTAGCAAAATATTCAATTCCTATATAAATAACAAGATTGTTTTTTTCTTAATACACCCGGTGCTGCTGCTGTTGTACATGAACCACTACAGTGAAATGTACAGGGGAATTCTATTCCACCTTGTATTCTAAGTAGATGGAAACACAAAACATACTTTTGAAAACATTATTTCAAAGAACTTTTTTTTTTTCAAAGAACTAGAAAAACCTCAGGAAAACTTTTGGTTTCCATCAGTTCCCACACTTTTGTGGCAAACCTACTCCTCTGTAGGTCTTCTTGGTAAAGAATAATGTCCAGGTCTCACAATTAGCAGAGGCTTTTCTTGACTGATCTGGCTGATATCCAAGTGTAAGATTGTCCCATTGGGCATGTTGTCCAGGGGAGAGACTTTGGTGTCCATATGGTCCTTAGTCACTGTTCTTTCACTAAATCCTTCTCTATTCAGTTGTGGCTAAAGACTAGATATTAACTCTATAAATAAAGTTGGGGAGGAGAGACAGGAATAACTTGTCTCCTATCAGGAACAACTCCTTGACAAATCATGTATGAGATCCTGGAATTTGTAGGACCTTCAAATTATTACACTGCTCAAACCAGCTCACAGCAGTAGCTGGATGTGAAGGCTGGGAATCTGGCGAAAGGATTTAGTACTCTTACCAAGAAGGACTCAGATCCCAAAGCTGAGTTTTGCCCAGCCTATTGCATGTCGATGGCAATTGTAAGCTAGCAAGTCTGATTTCAACTCTGTTTCTCCGAAGATGTGAAATCTTGTTAAGAGTTTCTTAGCATTCAGTAGTTTCTACCCACTTCTGAATCTGGAAATTGCTGCTAAAAGGACAATCAGTATTGTACATCATTCCATGTAATTTTCTTTTTTGCTTTCCTAGGCAAAAATACTCTATGTGTTGTGCTTTTGCACTTTTCTTATTTTCACTGGCAATAGGACCAGTTGATGTTGCTTAAATCAAAAAGTTGAAGGGCTACAACCAAAGTATATTGCTTGTCTTTATCTTGTTTGTCTGCCTTCCCCTGCCAGGAGATTATGCTTGGCTGACAAACTGCATGGCAACAACAGCAACAAAACTTCTGAATTAAATGTGATAAGTATGATGCATTTCATTCCTCTGCTGGGAGGAACACGTGCCAGTGAATGTGTGGTACTCCCCCGCTAACAGAAGGGGTTGGAGGAAATCAGGTGTCCGTTTTGGAGAAGCACAAACTTGCAGAAAGTCAACATGTGCTTCTTCCTAACACTACTGGCTAAGAATGAAATGCGAAAGGATTAGAACTGTTTATTGGAGTTTAGCTTGACCAGTCAGAGCTCTTCTATAATTACATTACGCTCTAATGATAAACAGAAATGATAAAGATCTGTGAGCTGGTTCTTTTGCAGCTATGACACCATGACTGCATTACCCTTCATAGCACTATCATTCTCCACAGCTACAACTGAGAGAGGGTTTTTTTCCTCCCTTTAGGATTTGTCCAGTCCACACAGATCTGCAAAAATCTGTTTTATTTCCAGCTTTAGCCCTCACTCTTCTCCTTTTGCTAAAGATAAGCCATGTCCAGTATTTACTGATCCCCTAACTTCTCCTCAGTGTTGAATCCCATCCTCATTTGGCTTCAAATCATTCACAGATCTGGTGATGAATAGCTGAAAGTTTCTGGGCTTGGACAGCAACAATATAGCTGTTGACTGGCTGTATATCACACAAAAGTACATTCCTGAAGAGAAACTTGTAGGAATTCATGGAATTAAAAATTCAGGAGGCTGCTACAGCTGTGCATGCACAGCAAAATTCAACCCCCTTTCTTTTCACAGTCACAATGCTCTTCAAAGAAAACAGAAGCAAGAAAACGACCAGGCATCTCTCACCTCTGGGATTCAGAGTTTAGCATGGGCCCTTACAGAAAGAGGACTCACTTTTAGAATTTGGTTCTATTTCTGGACTTCAATGATGTTTGAATCCTAGATTCAAATCTGGCTGCCTCTAAACGCAAACATGATTTTTTTATTTCTATTGCTATATGACATATGTTTTCACATGTACAGGTGAGAAGTCATATCAACACATACAAGCACCTGTACCATGTTTAGGGTATTCCCAGGAATTACAAGTCAGCTTGTCCATTCTTTCTGTCAGGCTTACCCACAGCATTTTCGTGTTTACAGCCTGAGCAGAAGTATGCAGGAGTTAATATCAAATGCCAATAATGAGGAAAAATAGGGATGAATGTTTGCGAAAAAAAACAACCTGTGCGCTGGAATCACTAATCCCCTTGATAACTAGGCTCTATTTTTAAGATGCAAAACTATTTCAAACATCTCTTTCTAAACAGGTGAGGATCTGTGCCATCTGTTGGAGAAAGGGTGTGAAATAGCACAACATGGATAGCAATACATTTTCCCTCCAAGGAAAAGAGCTGTGCATTCTAGAAAGGCCATAAAGATATTGCTATGGAAAGATGAGAGCAAAACACTCTCTGCATTCTTAGTCACTCCAGTAGATTCATTCTTCTTCCTTTGTATGTTTTTGGGGCTGCATTATATTAATTCCAAAAGCCAGGCTGCTTAGCTGAAAAATGGAAATGGACAAACTGAAGTACAAACTCTTCTCAGGCGCCTACAGTGACTCTTGTAGAATTGCCCTTGTAAATTGTTTCCACTGAGAACCTACATCCATGGTAAGATTGCAAGAACAAAATGTGTATTTGATTAGGACTAGGGAATGTGTGATAGGCTGCACTAGGGAATGTGCGATAGGATGCGTCTTGCAATTTTGAAGGGCAAGTACTGGAATTGGCTTGGCTGCAGGAAAGGCATCCTTGGGGAGTGGGAGTGGTGAGCAGGGTCAGGCAGGCCTTGCTCGGCTGTGCAATCCCTGCAGCCTCACAGATCCTTGGCGTGCCAGGGAGCTTGTCTGGCTGCTGGTTTTCTGAGCCACCTCCTTGGTGCAGAGGCAACAAGTTGTGGCAGAAACCTTTGCTCCCAATGAGATGGGAAGACAGCATTGAGTTTGGCAGGCAGAGCCTCAGCTGGGGCAAACTGGAGTCAAAAGTGTGTGGCAGTGTCTTGGCATGACATGAGCGTCCTATGCCCCAGCACAAGAGTGCAGGGACTGAACAGGACGAAAACATCCTGCCCTAAGTGGTAAAAATGGCCTGGAAACAGCTCGCAGGCCACTCAGTGCATTCCAGGCAGCAGGATCTGAAAAATCCCAGTATAATCCCTGCGGTTCCCAAGGGCGCTCAGGTGAGCCGCGGCCGCACCAGAGCATCCCCGTGCTCCCCTGCGAGCTGCTGCGGACACCCCTTCGACCCTCCCTGCCCCAGCGAGGGGGTGGCCGTGCCCGGCCGCGCACATTC
>NW_008684423.1:13699-14802 GCF_000695815.1 Acanthisitta chloris | reverse complement strand
AAACTTGTTTGTCTCACCTTCAAGGACGACTTGCCCCTACCATCTGCCATCTGCCCAGCTGAGTTATTCCCTATCTATGTATAAGTTACTATCTCCAGAGCCTTCCTTGTACACTGCATTCCCAGGTGTGTTCCCAGCACTGTGTCCGTGCGTTCCCAGGGGACTGTGTCCCTGCTCTTTTTAGCCTTCCCCAGGTGCATACCCAGCATCATGTCCCACCATTCTCCAACAAGAAGCTTCACTGATGGTGTTGGTTTGGCTTGGTTGGCAAAAGGATGCACCTTGTCTGGAAGGCAGGAGAAGTCATTCGACTCAAAGCTTTGGCTGCAGGAGGAAAGCTAAAGATCGTGTGGGGTGTGGAATGAAGAAATAAAATGTTCAAGATAGAGGCGAGGTCAGCAAGGCATGCTAAACTCTACAAAGGGGTAAATGGTTGCGTAATAAGGGTGTCCAAAGGGCACTGAGGAAGAGGAGACACTTCATCTTCACAACCACCCAACGACCACAGGACCATGGGACTGATGCCAGGAGGGAGGAGATGAAGGAGGAGTATATGATAATGATTTCTGAGAACTATTTATAATAATAACCACCCATTCCTAGAAATAATGAATATGTATGAGCATTTAATGTATATCAACTGTGAAGTTTTTGTCCCTGGTTGCACAAGTTTGGTGGAGCAACCCCCCTTGTGCCCAGCGCTGAACAAAGAAATCCCTGCTACTCAGAGATACAAGGCTGGGAGGAGTTCTTTTCCAGCCTTTTCTCAGCATCATCCCCTCTGCAAGCAGAGCAGAGATTCCTAGATCTTAACCCTCAAACAGAGCACTGAGTTGGCCCATGACCAGCTTCACCCACTGTGCCTGGGGCAGTACAATTTACTGTATACAGTCAATATGTTACACCCTAAAAGGAGCAAAGGAGCTCCTTCCCCATCCCTGACACAGAAATCCAAAAATATGCATAGGTATATTTATGCATTCTATATGTATAGAGTGTGTATGTATAGAATCATGGAATCTTAGAATTGACCTGGTTGGAAGAGACCTCCAAGATCAAGTCCAACCCTACCGTGGTCACTAGCCCATGGCACTAAGTGCCAC
>NW_008684423.1:0-13575 GCF_000695815.1 Acanthisitta chloris | reverse complement strand
GCAGAGTTTGAGTCTGTGCCCTCTTGTCCTGCTGCTGGTTGCCTGGGAGAAGAGACCAACCCCCACCTGACTCCAACCTCCTGTCAGGGAGTTGCAGAGGGTGATAAGGTCTCCCCTGAGCCTCCTCTTCTCCAGGCTGAACACCCCCAGCTCCCTCAGCCTCTCCTCATGGCACTTGTGCTCAGTCCCTTCACCAGCCTCGTTGCTCTTCTCTGGACCTGCTCCAGCCCCTCAATGTCCCTCCTGAGCTGAGGGCCCAGAACTGAGGACAGGATTCAAGGTGTGGCCTCACCAGCACTGAGTCCAGGGGCAGAATCACCTCCCTGGTCCTGCATTTGCTGAAATAACTACTTTACATGAGTCACAGCATGATCCTGGGTTTTCTGAACTGGCCATCAGAAGTCTTACTGTCATAGTGGGAGACTGAGGAGCTGTGTAGAAGGGAGAGAACAAGCCTCACCTGCTGCCTATTCCATGCTAACGAGGCTGAGCGTGTGTGCAGGTGAGCATAAAAGCTCACCAGGGCAGTTGGGCTGTGTTGCTTTGTCTGAGGAGGTGCTGCACCTTTCCTGCTGCCTGGTGAAGTGTGTGAGGATTTAACTTTCTGCTTTGTAATGTAAGTATTTTTTGTTTGTTTTATTTTTAGAGCATCAGAGTGTTATTTTTTTGTGGGTTAAGTGCTTAGTGTTTGTCAAACTTTAGATTAGGATGTTAAGGGGCTAGAATGGACCTTAGAGATCATCTAGTCCCAACCTCCTGCCATAGGCAGGGATATCTTCCCACTAGAACAGGTTGCTCAAGGCTCCTTCTGACCTGGCTTTGAACACTTCCAGGGTTGGGGCATCCATTACCTCCCTGGGCAACCTGTGCCCATGTCTCACCAACCTCACAGGAAAAAAATTTTCCTAATACCTAATCTAAATTTCCCCTCTTTCAATTTATACCCATTACTCCTTGTCCTGTCACTGCATTTCCTAACAAAGAGTCCCTCTCCAGCTCCTTGTAGGCCCTTTTAGATACTGAAAGGCTGCTATGAGGTCTCCATACAACCTTCTCTTCTCCAGGCTGAACAGTGCCCACTTTCTCAGCCTGTCTTCATAGGGCAGATGCTCCAATCCTCTTAGCAACTTCTTGGCCTCCTCTGGACTTGCTCCAACAGTTCCATGTCCTTCTGATGTTGAGGGCACCAGAACTGCACTGTTCAGGACATCCATTTTGGGTGATGGCATCAAACTGACAGGATTGGGGTGGATAGATGCCCCTCTCTCCCAGCTAATCTAGTTTTAAGCTTTCTTCACAAGCCTTGCAAGCCCCCTACCAAAGAGACTTTTCCCCTTTTTTGTCAGTTGAACCCCCATGTCCCTGTCAGACCAGGCTTGCCTGAGTAAATCCCAAGGTCTGAGTACCCAAAGCCTTCACTTTGGCACCATTGTTCCAAACAGCTGTTAACCTGCCAGACTTACCTGGACATCTCAAGCCCTGCACCCTGGACCTCCCAGGTTAGCCAATTGTGCTCCAGAACCCTTTCCCATCTTTCCCAGGGTTTTGTAGTATTTTCTTAATGCTTTTCAGGCTTCAGGTAGCTATATCACTGGCTTGCAGATAGAACACTCATAATAGGTAGTAGTCAATGGGTTTGGCTAAGTTTGGCAACCTCTCTGTAACATCCCTCATCCATGCTCCCACAGGCAGCACACTTCCCTCAAGAACTGATCCACAGTCCTGGGAGCAGCCTCCAGAACTGATCCACAGTCCTGGGAGCAGCACACTTCTCTCAAGAACTGATCCACAGTCCTGGGAGCAGCACACTTCCCTCAAGAACTGAGGGTTTCTCAGCTGGTTGCAGTGCCCCATTGGATCCATCAGATGGCAATCCCTGAAGGTAATAAAAAACTTTGCTGCAAATCTGTAAGATTTCGAGGATGATTGAAGTGTGTGTGGATGGAACTCTGCAGGGAGAAAGACAGCACAGCTTTCTGCAGGAGGTGTGATGTGGTGAGATGTAACTGAAAAGGTGAATGGTTCAAGTAAAACTTTAGTTGTTTTGATGTGCCTACATAACACAGTCAGAAAGTCATTTATTGAGAAGTAGCAGGAAATATGGTAACAACTTTTTGTTCTGTATCAAAGGCCTTATAGGTTTAGGATTAGTTGTGTGCTAAATATTTCTTGATTCTGTGAGATGAGAAATGTTCATGCTCAATAGTAACAAATGATGGGAGGCATGTGTGTGTTTATTTGTTCTGAGGGCATTTTTTTTCCATTTTTACCCTGCCAAATAATGCTGCAGTGCAGTAACATGTTACTTAAGTAATTAACTTTAGAAAACCCAAGAAACCCAATGTTTATCACTGTCATTAGTAGTAGTAACCTGTTGCTTTTCAATGGGGCTGCTGGGCTGATTGGTTTGAATTTGCTTTTATTCATCTGATGAATTGTGTGTAGTGAGTTGTGACTAAACAAGAAATACATATTGGAAATGTCAGTGACCTTTCTGCAGGGTTTTGGCAGCTCATTAGAAGGTTTAATAACTTGTTATTGGTTCATTTGTAATAGTTTAGTTATGGTGACATTTGTCCAAGACCAGTATTGAATTGTGCCTTGATCTGACTTTTATAAATGTTGATTACTCTCTAACTCTTAATTTCTTGGCATCCAGCAGGTGGTACTATTGACACAAAAATTTCCTCTATTTCCCAAATCCATAACCACACCTTGGACTTACTGTTTTGGGTTGATACTACAGGCAGTTATATTACTGCTGTTGCATGTGAACCTAGAGACAGAAACCATTTCTCACTGGTAATTTAGAAAGTTATTTAGAAAGCAAAACTCATCTGTGGTTATAGTATAGTTAGATTTTAACTTCAGAGTATTCAGTTCCTTATCATATCTCTTGCAGTCATTTGAATTGTGAACACCTGTTGGTTACAGACTGGCAAGTTTGACTGGAGAAAGTGTTTCCACCTCTGTCCTGGCTTCTTCAGGGCCATTCAGGTGCTCTATAAAATGTATAATTCAGCCAGTAAGTGGTTAGCTGCAAGGAACTCTGATACACTTCAGGGATGCTGAATAGATTGAAGTTGGCAATGATGCTGATTTTCAAGTCTCAGCTGCTTTGCTCTGGCCCCTTCATTCTTGGGGGCTTCAAGAGCAGCCACTTGTGTGAAGTCTTCCATCCAAGGCACAGCTACTGGAGTCTCAGGCTCTGAGTGCTGCTGTAAAGGCTTAACAAACAATGTGAATCTGATGGTTTTTTATTCCTAACATTTTATGTATATATGTGGCAATTGATTCCCTCCACAAAGTTCATGAAAACCTAAGTTTAATCTCACTTCATTACCTTCATAGTACTTCCACCAGCATTCATGGTAGAAAAAGAAAAGGATTTTTCTTACAGCTTCCAAATCAGGGGCTTTGTTATTGTAATGGATGAGATGATTGCATAAGATGAGTACACTTTGTGACTTAGTACTTTGTGTTTTCCTAGAGTTCTGTATCTTAAGAGTTCCTTCTGGTAAGAGTCTTAGATTTGTACCTGTCTGGAAACACATGACAGCTTTCTAGGCAGTGTCTGGTTTTATACAATTTGGGAAATTAGTTCTTAAATCCCTAACTTTAGACAGAAGATGTTTTATATATGTTCATAGTAGAATATTAGCAGTGAAATAATAATGAACTTTAATTTTTTAACACTACTTAGGTTGGATTCTGCACAAAATGTTGAGAATGTGGGATCTGTAAGGAGCAGTTAGATGAAATTATACAATGAATACTTCATGGCAGATCAAGTTTGCTAATTTTCAACATTATTGAATGTTTTTGAGGGGTTTTAGGTTTGGTTTTTTTTTTTAGAAGACAGTAGCAAGGCTTGGTTTTTTTTAAAATGTATTTATTTTTCTAACTCTTTCTAACCAGAGGTGAGCAAATATGGTGTAGTGCTTAATTCTAGATTACTGATGCACATGTTCAGTGTTCACTTCATGAGTGTCCTCAAATTTCTTTTTACATTTTAGCTGAGGGATCATGTGAATGTCAGACTGCAATCCAAGCTCTGTAAGGTCTATGAGAGTACAGCTTTTCTTGAGGTCCATGAAAATTGAGCTTTTGTAAGCTATACCTTAACTTGCTTCATAAGCAAGATAAGCTTTCAGCTAATCTTGACAGTTTTCCTTCATTAGCAATTTCTATTAGTTTCACATCTTTTTTTGTGGATTGTCATGATCTGTTCCACAGAGGCAGGACAGCTTTATATGTTCAAGGATATTGCTAGCTGGTGACTAAAAATGTACACACTGCATCCAAACCTTCTGCCTACACATTTTTTTTGTGTGCAAAAAACCTCACATATATGAAGCACTGGAATTTCTGGGAAGAATTCAGTTTACAACTCAGTAGGATTATATGCTTGGACAAAATCTGTAAAAGCATGTGCAAGTCCTGCTTGACTGACTGTCCAGCATGTAGTGATAAACTGGATCCTGGTGAAGCTCCTTGTGATTTCTCACTAAACCTAAGAATGCTTTTAGGTGCTGTGCTGAGCACATTCATACTATGCATTTGGCAGTCCAGAATACCTCAGACAGCAATTAGCGACTGTCAAAAGAATATCTGTTTGCAGTCACCACTTGTAAGGATAAATTTGCTTCATGAAATAACTTCTGCCTGAGTACAAGGGCAAATAAACCAAGAAGGAAGATTTCACTGCTTTTTAAGGTCAGTTTGCACTCTGTTTGCCTTTGTGCTGCTGCACAGTCTGAAAAATCACTGTGCCATCCTTTCCAAGCCATACAGCAGTGCATATGTTTCCTCCCTCTAGTGTGTTAGCAGACATAGACTTGGAGTTATTTGGCATAAAATTACTTTTAAAACAAGTAAAATGTAGACAGTTTTCCCACAACTGGATGAGAATGGGAGGAGATGATTCTTGGCCTTTGGTTTCTGCAGGTACCTGATATTCTCTAGCCCTGCCTGAGGCTTCACTTTCATATCCTGGGTATGGAAAGGAGTTAAGCTCTCACCTATCTTGCTTCTGCATGTCAAATAACCCTCACCAGTATGACAGGGGTTTGCAGTCTGTTGCCTGCTGTAGTCTCTGGCTTCCAAGAGACTGGTACAGCTATAAAGTATCCTGTTAAAATATATTCTGGTGGAAATTCTTCTCCTACTCAAAACTGGCTTGATACAGCTGCTCTACCACTGTCCTATTTGGGTCTTTTTTTTTTTCTTTTTTTTTATACCAGTTGATCCACTCACTAATGTGGGTCATACTGTAGAGTTGCCTCTTCAGACTGGAGAAATGCTTAGGTCCTTGCAAAGAGAGTGGCATGTGAAGAGAGGGCCATGAGAGCAGGGACATCCTTCAGAGTCCTCTACAAGGCTCTGGTATTTTCATATATAAGTGCACTTGGCTGTTTTTGTGGTTTTGTGTTTTGTTTTTTAAAACCTGATTTGTTTATTCAGTGGAGAACACTTGGATTCAGTCACCTGTTTTAAATCAGTACTGCAGGGATAGGGGAAAACCCAAAAGGTGAAGGACATAGACATGTATTTCTTTATCTTTCTTCCTAGAAATGTGCCTTTCCCTTCATTTACAGTGAAGTCATTGTCAAATAAATAGAAATAGGAAAACTAAAAGTAAAAATCAATTATATAGCATTATAATGAAGTTCTCTTAAGTTCTAATAGTAAACTTGTCCGAGTTATATGGAAAACCAAGAACATTTGTCACACTGTTAGAACAAATATATATAATTGAGTATGTTGGTTAACAATAAATGAGCTATATAATGTCTTTATTATTCCATTTGAAATAGTGTGTTCTGCAGAAAAACTTGATAAAGTTTTATAAAACTTCTGCTTTCCTTGTGATTGACTATATTTAATGAAGGCTCCAGGAATAACTGAACAGAAATTCTCACACAGGCCTTACTATATTTAATGAAGGCTCCAGGAATAGTTGAACAGAAATTCTCACACAGGCCTAATAAGTTGCATCCCATTAACCATAGTGAAATTCAGGCAGATGTGGTAAACTCTCATAATCTTGTCTTTGTCTTGTGTTGCTAACAAATATTGCTGTAGTAAATTGTTTATTCACTAGTGTTCCCAGAAATGGTTGTCATATATTTCAGGACACATCTGTGTCTGAGAACGCTAATGTTTTAGTCCCTTAATAGAAAAGAATGGCAATGAGGATTTCATGTTCCCAGCCCTTTACTGCCCTGTAATACACATTCACAGTGAATCAAGTGTGTTCTTGCTAATTACCAGCTTTAAAACAAATGGGCTGGCAATGAGCCTTTCCAGGGAAACACTTGTTCAGCTCCAGCAGAAGCTGATGTGCAAGTCACACATGTACTTATAAACACACACAAAAGCACATGGGTTCTTACCTCAGGGTGCCTTACTTGGGGGAGCTTCAGCAAAAAAGGTTTATTTGGCATCAGCAACTGTGGTGGTGCATTTCCCACTCCCCACCCCCCCACAAAGGAGTGAAAAATCTCAGAGAAGTTGTGTTTTCATTTTAGGCTTGTCCCATCCTTTTTAATGTAGGTCAGAACATGCCTTTATTAATCTATGGGTTTAAATAAATTTAAATGGTTTTTTTTTGTCCTGAAATTATTTCCCTTATGAAGAGTCCTATGGCATTTAACAGGACAGAAACCAATAAGGTTTTCTACATAAATTACATTAGAAATGTGCATATTTTCAAGGAATTATCTGGTTTTTAAAGAAGGTCTTTGAACCCTTCCCCAGAATTCTGTTGCAGGTATAGAATTTTTTCTCCAGTGCCAGGAGATACTTTAGGGTGACTATTTCTTTGTGATATTTTAATATAACCTCACACAAGGGTTTCCATCACAAGATGTTCTGCTATAATTGGGACATTATCTTTCAGGTGAGTCAGTTGTGCAGATTTGAATTTAAACAGGAGGTGAAAAATGTTTGGTTTATTTTAGTAGAACCATAACAGGGAAGGGAAGAAATGACTCTTACCTTTGGATGTTTAAAATGTGCATTGTCTTGGCTGACCATGTCCTGCTTTGAACCACCCTTGGCTATGTGAAAAGTTACTGGCTGCAGGCATAGTCATTTAAGCACTTAAACATAACAGATGAGTGAATTGTAGCCTGGCACCCTCTCACTCCCCAACACATATCCAAACACATAACAAAAATGTCTTTTGGAGTTTCTCTTAGCTTACATGAGATGCATACATATAATGACATCAAAATAAATTAATATTTTTATTCATAAGGCAGGAACTATTACCCCTTTTCTGTCCTTGACTATATTTTGCTTTACCATGCCCAGGCATATATGAAAATAGATTTACTGTCTTGTCTGTTGGTATCACAGTCATTTGTGGTTGGCTGAGGCAGCAGCCTGAAAATATTTTTGATCAATGCACATATACTTACAAGTTTAAGATTAGCTAACAGTTTGGCCTGTTTAGGAAAAAATATGTAACTTGTGGGGGTTAATTAAAACACATGATGCCTAGTGTGTGTGTGTGTGGCAAGGAAGGAGAGAGCTTTGGTTTAAAACACATGATGCCTAGTGTGTGTGTGGAAAGCAAGGAGAGAGCTTTGGTTCTGCTTTGACACTAACTCAGCTGAATTGTGGAGAGAGAGGAATTATTTTGCCTGATGGCTCTGGGTCACAGGGGAAGCATTGCTTCTGAGAGCAGATGCTGAACATCAGTGCTGCCTCTCTCATGTTCCCATCAGAGACCTGGCGGCAGAAAATAGTCTGGAGAGGTTGCAAGGGTTGTTTTAAATCCTAGAAAGGAGAAAATGAATCACATCTCAATCCTGCACCACCTGACACATGCCTCAGTCCTGGCCCACGCTTGGGGAGGGGTGTGTGATGCTTTCTTGTTAACAATCCATCCTGCTTTTACCTTTTTCTCCCTCACTCTCTGTAGGAGAAAAGGCATCATTCAAACCTTGTAGAAAAGAATTCCAGACCTTTGGTCCAAGAAAAAGCCAAGGGCAAGGTGCTGAAACACGAGGGAGCAGAATCAACATACATTTAATCCTTATTTTGTTAGCTAAGTCTCTTGCTGGTGAAGTGACTGGCTCACTCCTTGCCCAAGTCTGCTTTGATGCCTAACTCTGATGCCCTCTGCTTAACACAAGGCTTAGCCTCCTATTTTCAGGGTGGGTATTTTTAAGTGAGGTACTGCAATGCCATTTCTGATGTCAGAATCACTTTATAATTTGAGTCCTTAGGCTGTATAAAGACTGATTCCAGTTGAGTGCAGAGTTCAGATGTCATGAGTATGCATGACAGCCTGCAGCTCTGGGCCTCCATTGAATAATTCTTTAGCGAGTCTTTTCAAAACAAACTCTTCCCAGTTCTTTCTTGTCACTGAGTTGGAGATGTCAAACTGGAGATCACCATTATTTTCTGAAACTTGTCGCTTATTAAAAAGGCAGAAGCAGTAAGGGTTGAATATTTGGCTGGTGTGGAATTTCAGTGTCTACAACATAATTGTGTCAGAACAGCAAGATGTGCACAACTGCCCTGGGTGCTGCTGTGCCTCTCTTTCCTTATTAGAGAGTGAAGATCCAGCAGATAAGAGGAGTCCCTGAGTAATAGCTCACTTAAATATCTCTGGAAACATTCCAGGGTGAAAGAAATTGTTTTGAGCCCGAATCAATAGTTTTGATACTGGAAAGTGTCAGCCTTGGAATGAGAAGGCAAGGGTTTGTGACATTCAGATTGTTACTGGTCAAAACAGCCTTGTGAGGGAAGCTTGTGCAAGATGGGGAGAGCAGGGCTTCAGCTGGGGCTTGTGCTTGTGTAAACCCTGAATTCTGTTATGCATCTATCATTAAAAGAGTGGGGGTTTTGGGGGTTTTTTTTGGTTTTTTTCCCCCCCCAGGAAATCTGCAGGGGCTTGGTGTGAGCTAGAGGCCAGGGAAAGCTACACGGACTCTTTCCATCTGTAACAGCACTTCCTTTTCAGTCCTTGTACTTCTTGAGTATATAATGTAGCCTTTCTGACTGAAAAATAGGTATTTTATTTCGTATTTCAATTACTCTTTCAAATTCATCTTCCATCATAGTGTTTTAGCATGTGAATAGCCCCAGTGATTGCAGGTTGGATCAGCTCAGGGCTTACAATACAATACAATGTCAAGAAAATACACTTAGTGACAATGTAAATATCGTATTCAGATACCAATGTGAAGCCTCTTGAAATTATGCATTGATTTAGAACAAATGGAATTGCATTTATCTCTTTTCTCTCTCTTAGCACTGCATCCTTGTGGAAGACCACACAAAACATTTTTTGCCTCAAAAACTGTTAGGACAGGAAGGATATGATCAGAAGGGGAGGGTCCTGTGGAGGTGGGACAGCATGTTCTGGGCTCTTGTTCTACCTGGAGACTCCTGCTCAATCCCCCTGGCTCGACTCCCTTCCTGTAGGAGTGCTCAAAGGAACTAAATGCTACAAAAAATCTAGTTTACATAAGAGGGTGCACCAGGTTAACTATAAAGAGCAGTGGATTGGGCTGCCTTGCTCTATTTTTCCCCTTTCACTCTGCCTCAGCTCCAGACCATCCATGCAGCTGGTCCAACATGGGAACTAAGAATTGGTGATATTTTCTTTCTCTCTTCTCCACCTTTATTTCTCTCCTCCCTTGCTTTGCCTGAGCAGAGCACCTCTATCATATTCTACCCCATACTGAGGTTAGCTGTGGGAGTGAGGAGCTTGAGGCACCTTTACATGTTGGTGTGTTGTGGCTTGCTAGCCAGCACCTTTGGTTGTGAGATGTGACTTGTGAACCAGCATGTTTGAGTTTGTTGTGGGAATTGAGAACATATTGGAGTGTACTGTACAAAATTAAGGGTTTGTTAATCTCCATTCTTTAGGTGGTGTATTGTAAGAATTTAAGGGCATGTTAGCCAACACCTTTTGAGACTAAATAGTGTGCTGGTTCCTGGAGTTATGCTATTTGTACAATGAAAGCACATGAGTTCTTTCACGTGGTCATGACAATGCTGCAGTATAGGAATGCTGAATCTCTCTGTTAAGTGCTCTATTTAGCATCTGAATGCTTTCAAACCCCGGGGCAGCAGACAGGAAAATAGTGGTCTCCTGCTTCTCAGCTACCCTTTGCTCTCTTGTCCTGTAATTATTTTGGCAATCCTACCATGAATAAGGAAGGGAGGACTTACTCTTTTGTGCAAGTCCCCAGTGTTTTGATGGAAGGCTTAAGAGCCTAAAGGTTAGAGCTGTAACACTGGAGGAGCATGCCAATAATTTGAATCATTCTAAGTATTCCAGGCTTCCTTGAGCCAAGGATTCATCCTGTTTAGAGCATCTACCCTTTCATACTGGAATACATGGGAGCAATCAACCTAGTGGGCTACACTGCTTCATAACCAAATGATTCCTCTTTATTTTAATGGAAATTGCCTGTGACTAGAGGAGGCAAGACATTTTCTTAGCATTTTGCATTTCAGATAGAACATTTTGGCATTCATCTATGGTCCTCTTTTGCTCTCCCCCAGCAAAAGGCAAGAATAGATAAGAAGACTCCTTTCTTCTGGGTGTCTGTGGGAGTTCTCTGGCTGGTACAGGTTAGCCCTCACTTCTCACACAGGGCTGGCTGATTGCATTAGCTGTATAGATATGCAAGTGATGTTCCACTGTAGTGAATTTTTGCCCCATGCAGATTTTCTAAATCTACAGTCCCAGCTGCAGGTCTCTCCTCATTCAGCAGTTTCTTCTGTAGCTGTTCCTGCTACTATTCAACCCTCCACTATTATAACATTTATTTTTATATGAAAAGAAAAAAATATGTCCAGCAGAAACTCTTGGAATAGTCTCTTTCTTATGAAACTGTGCCTGGCTGCTGCTGGCTCCTGCCTTCCAGTGCTGGGGCATAGTTTGTGCATTTAAAAGGTTGGTGCTGATGTTTTATTAAGAGTGGAGGAGCTTGAGTTAGCATATGGTTTCTGAGCAACTGCAATAAGCCTTGATGTGATTATTTCTTTCACCAGCTCATTTCTTGATTTCCATTGTGGGGTTTTTTTTCCTACTTCAAGAATATTGCCCATAAGCCAATTCCTTGACAAGAAAGGTGACCCTTAGAATGAATGTGGAGGTTTGCTTTTCAAAACATTGCACTGAAACACCTGCTGGAATTATTTCTCTATGCCTATGTGTGGTGTAGATCTATCCCACTTCTTCCTGTGAATCCAAAGTAATAGTTCAGTTGGTTCTGTCAAAAAAACCCTGAAACAGCTACCTCAAGGTGCTGCTTTATGCAGATAAACTTTAGCTTGACAAAGTTACAGCTAACAGAAATAGGTTTTGCAGTCAAAATCGGAGCGAGTATAATCACAAAGCTCTGTGATGTTTTGTTCCATTGCAACTTGTTTTCTTGAACGATGCTGCTGTTGCATTAAGCAATACAAGCTTGCAATCACTGCTGGTTTGTGTAACAGTTGTGTGCCTGCAGAGTTAATTTTCAGGTGTTGAAGCTGCTCTGTATGCATCTTGTGCTCATGCAAATGTTCAGTCTTTTACTGGTTTTAGGCAAGTAAATCCTCAAAATAGTTTTATGCTTAAATGTAAAGGCCAAATCCTAGAATTGTTTTTCAGCTCAAATCAGCAAGGCGAGACCTGTAGCCCTCATTCAGTGAAAGGGTTTGCTTGTTTGAGGTTGGATTGAGCCCTGTATTAGTTATTTTCATTCAGTGGATGTATATTCTCTCCTTTCTTCCTCCCAAAGGAAGTCTGACAGCTTGTCTGTTCCAGGGGCTGTGAAATATTGGCAGGTTTCAAAACTAAATGTGTTAGCCTCTCTGACAAAGTCAGTCAAAGGGCAGACTCATTCCTATAGCATTCTGTGAAACCAGCCAGCTCCCCTTTCTGGAGAGAAATTGCCTCTGAAATAAGGGCTGCAACAAGACATTTCCCTGCTGCCTGTGAACGTGCATTGATGTTGGAGATGGCACAGGCTGCACGTCAGGCTTATTCTGCCACTTCCAGAAAAGGAGGAAAAGTGTCAGACCTGTGAGGCTGCAAGTCTTTTCTTTATGCTATGGAACACCATGCTGTGTGTGTGATTCTTGGTGTTGTCCTGTGCTGGGCCAGGAGTTGGACTTCAGTGATCCTTGTGGGTCCTTTCTAACTCAGGATATTCTGCAATTCTGTGGTTCTCTGGAATTATACAAGGAAATGTGGTGGGAAGGACCCTGGTGTACCTGGCTCTGCCTTGGTTCTGGAGGAACACACTTATCCAGTTTTGAGTTTGCTGTTGCTTTGATGGAGCATTTGGATTTTATGATAAAAAGGCAGGAATTTTCTTCTGAAAGGGAAATAATGAAGCATGATCTTCACATGGCTGTATCTAGTACAATCATAATGGTTTGGGTTGGAAGGGACCTTTAAAGGTGATCTAGCTCCATCTTTCTGCTGTGGTCAGGGACACCTTCCACTGGATTAGGCTGATCAGTGGTAACATCAGTTGTGTGTGAGCTGTCAGTCCCATGTGTTTGCAAAAGTGGGACATGAGAATGGTCCTGGTGGTTTCAGTTCAGGCTTATGGTGATGTGGGGAGAACTCACATTTAGATCTGTCCTGAGATCAAATCAATTGCAAGTTGAAGGTTTGCAGGTGCTGATATTTTAACCTTTATCTTTCACCAGCTACTGCTACTTCATCTTTAAGCAAATTAACTGTTTCATGTTATAGATGTTTTGGTAATTTTGTGAAGAGAATGTATACCCAGGGCTTTCTAGTGCTGTAATAGTGATAAATTTGGCATGACATCATTTAATCCTGCAGCCCCTGGCTGATCTAATCCATTTCCAAAGCTGGCAAAGTAGCATCACTGAAGATTCCCTCCCTCAGCCACGATGGTACTTAGTTCACTTGCCCTGTCCTTGCTGCCTTTAAAAGATGAGGTCCAGTGTTTCCATTAGCAGGGGGATTTCTGTCAGAAAATATTGTAACTCTGCTGTGGAATGAACAGTTCATTAAACTTTGAAATTATTTCAAAGTGTTGAAGAGCCTGGGGCAGTCATAACAGTCGAGGCTGCAGAGGGTGCCCAGCTCAAAGGCATATTTCCTATTATTTAGGAGTACTGCTTGCAACTTTGCAAGATCAGGGATTTAGTTTTATGATCACCCTTTGGTGATGACTTTTTTTAACATCCTTTCTTCTATTTCACAAACTTATAGATTTATTCAGCTCTACTTTTTGAGGACTAGTTGTAACATGCCTCAATATATTAATGTACTTTCATGCAGCAGAGCCTAGAAAAACTAAAATATCACAAAGCAGATTGTGTGTATTTCTGCTCTGCTTGGAAGCAGGAAGGGGGAGTCTTTCAACAGATTGTTTTTCTGAGACTGGTAGCCAAATGCTACAGATTTTCAGAGCCCTGCTTTAAATAAAAACTGTTCTAATTGAGGGCATGTTCTTTTTGGTGTTTTGTTGGGTTTTATTTTAAGGCAGAACTTGATTTTTAGAGTTCCATCTGTGTTTGGATTTATGATCGTTGGAATTGGGAAGGGAATATGTAGTACTTTGGGAGCTTTTTACA
>NW_008684422.1:0-4203 GCF_000695815.1 Acanthisitta chloris | reverse complement strand
ACTCGGAGTCTCTCACCAGTTTGCTTTTAAACCAGCACACCAGGACAGCACCAAATTTGTGGCCCAGACACTAAGAAGGCTCAAAACTAAGAATTTCATTGTTCTAGTTGTTAAATAACATGATGAACTGAAGTAAACTGCATCAATCAAACAGGCTTCTCAGATGTTTTGGACTAATCAGAAACGAATAGACTCTAATGGTAAGAACCAGGGAGCTTTGCCATATGTTAGCAGCGACTCCCAGCAGCCATGTGAGAAAGCTCTGTGCCTGCAGGGCCACTAAACTAACCCTTTTACTAAACCAGAGGTTTCTGTTTCAGATGAGGACTGAACAAAAAAATACCTGGCACCTACATTAAATGAAATTCCAACCTTGTCTTACAACTCAACCTCCCTCTCCCTAAGCTGGGATTCTATCTTCATACCTATTACATCTTGCTACAAGCACACTCATGTCCTCAAAGTAGGTCCCTGACTAATGGTTTTAATGAAAATTTAGGTTCTGCAAAGGCAGCAAGTGCAGAGTCTACAAGTCTATGGCTAAAAGTAATCTAATGTTGAGCTAGACTTTCTGGACATGTACTTGGCCTCTGGTTTTACCTATAGCTGCATATCCATAACTACATTCATAAATAAATTGTATAAGCTATGTATTAACAGATCTGGTAGAAACTTGTCCAGAACTCCCTGTTGCAAACTGCATCATGTTCAATCCATGTTTCAAATCTCAGAGCTGGTCTATGACAACTATTCCCAGGGTAAATAATCCCAAAGGGCTCCTGAAGAAACACACCAGTCTCCTTAAAAATAGTCAGAAATAACTTGAACATTCAACTGCACTGCCTGGGAAAAAACAATTAGCACAGTTACTAAAGCTGCAGAGGCATAATTGTTACATCCAAGGAGCAATCAAAATGAGCACAGTGTGATAAAAGTTTTAACTTTGGATTTAGAGCAATCAGTAGGCAGAATCAAAAAAGCAAAACATCAGGATCAACTGCTCTTTGCTTTGAAGGGAGGAATTAGTTGGAGTGGATCTGGTCCATCCCTGCAGAGATAATTTTGTAGCATAAAACAGATGGCTTCACGTTCCTGGATATCCTGACTAACTGGAACTTAATGAGATTGAGACGAGATTTAATTATATACTTTGTTTCTTCTTGTCTTGGGATAAATGTCCCTTCAGACATAAGAAAATTATTAAATACACATTTCAGGATGAAATGGTAATCAGCAGAGAAATCCCTCCCATAGCCCTAAAATATTTGGCACATTTTATAGCTGGCATTTGGCTTAGTGACCATCCAGTACCTGAAGTGCACTTTGGGACTGCCCCAAAGGCCTGTCAGATACAGTCCCTGTTGGAGTGGGATCCGGACCCAGAATAACGATGAATCTCAATATGAGTATGGTCGTTCTCCTCTATTTTTAGTGCTTACAAGATATATATAGACATTCAAGCAGTGTACGCGAACACAGCGGACACATGATTGGTTTATTGCCCTTGTCCAAGTGTCCAGGGCAAACTTATGATTGGTGCAAGCAGGAGTCTGTCCACACTCTGGGACTTTCCCAGGAATTCCAGGGAGCTTGTTGACACCAGACCCAGAGCCGGTTGGAGCCAGCTCTGCCAAGCAGAGCTTGCTCCTTATCAGCAGGTTCAAGACTCGGTCACAGCGCGCTGTAGGCCTTACACCATACTTCAAGCTGGGTTGTCAGCTCCAAGGAGATCATGTCCCTTTTCGCATAGCCATTCCTCCACAAGTCCCCTGAAAAAACACCTGTTGGCTCACAAGAAAAAACTCCCTCCCACTAGTCTAGATTGTGTTTTCCTGTGTCCAGTTTACTTCAGGCTATCTATTTACTTCAGACAACATATGGCATCACCTTTGTTTAGCAAAGGGGTCTCCTATGGACAGAACTGTATTGAACCAACAATATGTTGCAGCTTAACAAGTACCAAGAATCCTCTGCAGTTTAGTATGAGATTCCACAGACAACCAAGAAAATCTGAGTATCAGCTAAGGAGATGTCTCACATTCAGCTAAGGAGTGTCTCCCATTCAAAGTTCACACTTTTTGTTCATTGCCTGGATTCTTTTATTTATCTCAAGACCACAAGCAAGATCAGTAAAATGAGAGGGGTCTAAGAGGAGGATAAAAGGTAGGTTTAAAGATGGTCAAACAGGAGATGCAGCTGAAGCATGGGTCTCCTAGGTATGGGGATGAGACTGTAATGTGACTTAGGCCAAGGGTTGAGCCAAAATGGGACTACTGAGTCTATGTGCAGGATTAGGGGTCCCAGATGGGGCTGACCAGAGACATGAAGGCCCACAGATGCCCCAAGGGAACTGATGGGTTTCTGTCTTGCCCTCCAGACCACACTGCCCAGTTCAGCACAAGCACTGGGGAACACCCAACTCCTGGTAACACAGACACCCACATTCAGGCATTGCAACCTGGAACTGGATCACTCTCCAGGCACAGGGTTCAGCTGTCAAAACACATATGTCTGTTGCAGCTGGAAATGCCACAGGGTGCTCAAGAGGACCATGGAGCCAGCAGGTATGATACGGGACTGTGGTCAAAGCCACATGTCTCTGTCTGGAACAACAGCTAGGAGCCAGGTGGGACACTGTGAGGCACATCTAATGTCTATGTGTAGGTGGCAAATCTCATCTTGGGTATCTTAACTTATGAATGTTTTAAAAAATCAGTGACAGCTGATACAGAAAGAACACTTCAATAAATGTAAATTGTCTTATAGACCAACTTTAAGACAATGTTGTGACACAGCTGTAAAGCAGCTTAGCATGCTTATGTGAAATGAAGAACTGACAAGGGTAAACCTTTTTAGGACCCCTAACAACTACACTCAAGGAGCAGCTCTTATTTAAGAGACACACGTTAAGTAAAGCAGGCCACAGAAGTAGGTTCTACTCACTCAACAACAGCATAAAAAGACTCTTTATCTTCAACTAATTCTATAAACATACAATAAAAGCACATGACATTTTGCTTTTTTCTAACAACATGCCATAGTCAGCTGCTTGTTATGCTCTGAGAGATGATTATAATAACCTTTCTGCAAATTACAGAATCTAATTGTACATCATTACCCCAATAATGTAAAAATGCTCTAAAGAGATCTACAAAATAAACAAGATTGTGATTGCTTTCAGAATGAAGCCACAGACTTCTATATTAGTCCTTGGTCATTTGGTTACAGCCAGAAAGTACTTTACAGAGGACACTGACTTGCACACTGCAGTGTACCACAATGTGTAAGTAGACCTTTACTCACCCTTTTCTTTGCAACATCCAGCAAATTTGGTCTACTGGGAATATACACCCTTGCAAAATTTTACAGGTAGTTTCACAGGACTTAATGTTACAGGGTTCTCTCACATGATGAGGTGGTTCATCAGACACACTCTGCATGTATTCTGAAAGGTGCTTAACCCCAGTGGATGTGAAAATCTGGCATAGCTTCAAAGAACTGCCAGGTATTTCAAAAAATAAACAAGCTGTTCAACCAGCTTTCCCTAGACCGCTCTGTGTGACTAGCCTGTATAACAGAAGACAGCATCAAGGTACAGATGCTGGAATGGTGCATGGCAGCTGATTTTCACGGAATGCAGTTTAAACAGGAAAACAAAATGGAAAGAGACATTCAACAACATCAACCAAGATGTAGAGAGAAAAAGGGTGAGAAATCAAAGAAACAAGAGGGAGTCAAACCATTATGAGAGAATAGTGACCAAGCTAAAAGCAAAGAATCAACTTTGAGAAACCACGGGGTTTATTCATTTGCCTTCCCACAGGCATCTCAGATGGCACAGGATGTTTCAAACACCTCTGTGCAGGTGGCAAACAGGCCTAATTGATACCGAGAAGTAGACTGAAAGCAGGAATTGAACAGTTAAAGCTGAAAGCATAAAGAATAGCTTTACTAGTAGCACTATTTCAGCTTAATTAGCAAAATAGCAAGGATTGCTATTGGTTTTTGTTTTATTTTTTTTATTTTTTGTTTTGGAACCTAGGTTGTTTGCGTTCCTGTAAGTCATGGAGAGACATCTCACACAGGGTGCCGTACCACAGCTGAAATTCCTGAGTTGGTACAGGGGTTAGAGTGTCCTACGTGGGTTAGAGTCCGACTTGTAGAGGGGTTAGTCTCCTCCTGTAAGATTGTGCTGGTTTGAGC
>NW_008684421.1:12537-44481 GCF_000695815.1 Acanthisitta chloris | reverse complement strand
GAGCTTCCCCGTGCTGCTCTGCCACCGTCGGCATGAAGGTCGAGTTTGCCCCCATCAACATTCCCCTAAAGAGGAGGATCCAGACAGTCGCTGTGCTGCAGTGGATCTTCTCCTTCCTCCTGCTGGGTAACAGCCTTTTTCTTGCGTTTGCCCCAGAGAGGAATGGGCAAGAATTGGCTTTTTTTTTTTTTTTCTTGGGCATCGCTCTGTACCAGCCTGTGGCTCCACGTGGGTGCAGAGGTGACCGGGGGGAGCTGCAAGAGAATTGTGCTTTTTTTTCCTGAAAGCTCTGCATAGCTTTTCCTCTTCTTTGGGTCTATTTCTATGTTTTTCAAATATGATCCTAAAAAGCTAGTGACTTTCTTCTCATTAAGACATCTACTGCAGTAGGTTTCTGACAGCAACTTTTTATTGAACATGAGCCTGGTACATGACTAATGCTGTTTGCATTAGTTATTTCATAAAATAACTATATACTGTAGGTCAATAAAATTCTCATTTAACTAGGTGATGAAAAAGGGATTGTCAGTGAACTGGCTCAAATGCAGCCACTTCTGTACATTTATGAAAAATGGTCTTTACAAAAGTGTTCCTAACAGTTCTACTTGACAAACTTTTTTTTCCCCTCTGATTGTTCCTCTATGATTAATGTTCCTAATATCTTAATAGACACTTCTCACTAAACACCTGTTCACAGCAGCACATCTTATTCACATGAGTAGTTATGTTAACTTGAACCTTATGAAATGAGTCACTCGATAAGGTAAGATAACCCTTAACACTCTGAGACTAAATCCATGGATTTTGTAAATTGGGATGTGGTTATTGAGTAGTCTCTTCTGAGGTACAGAGCATCCTGCTCATTGCTGGAAATGTGGAAATGCTTCATGATTGTCTATGCTTTAGGGCTTACAGAGAGAAAAAGGAACGTGCAGTTATCTTTCTTGTATATCATGCACGTATATTATCCTTCAGCTGGTTTTTTTTTTTTTTTGGGTTGGTAGCCTACACATGAAAGATTTGTGTATGTGGGGGAAGCATGGTGGGTATGAAGCATCTTAGCAAATTTCTCCTTAGCATTTGGCTGTTTTGCTACCTCTACATTTTATGTAGTTAGACTATAAACAGTTCATGTTTGTGGCTACATTGTAGACAGCCTGTATTTTTCATTTTCTGTTATCAAATTAAATCTTGGCATATGCTGTTATTCCAGTCTCATAATGCAGTGGAACTTCAGTGGCAGTGGAATGAACCAATTTTTCATCTAGTGTAACAATGCTGCTACAGCAAAGTGCATCCTTCTGTGCTTACTAGAAGTGATCAGGCTGCAGAAAATCCACTCTTGCTGTAGTTCAGTGGGAGAAATGGGCAGCTGTCTTCTGCAGCTGGTGCTGCCTGGGAATAAGTGTCAAGGAAAATCAACAAGGAAATGTTCTTATGGCTGGTTACACTGAGTATAGTGAGTGCACATGATCATGAAAAAATTGGCTTGCAAGAATGCTTGAATTTTGGTGAACAAGTTTATTCTAATAATAACATGGGGATGTTTATCTTGAGCTATCCAAGGCAACCTTGTCATTTCATAGGAGTACACTTTCAGTCACAGGGAAGTCAGAATTTCACTTAGCTGCAGGAAAACTCAGGTGGCTGAATCCTAAATGGCTTAAAGTACTAAAAAATGGGTTGGTTTCTGATGTTCTGGTTTGCCACTATGTCTGGATTTTTCAGAATAATAACATGGGGATGTTTATCTTGAGCTATCCAAGGCAACCTTGTCATTTCATAGGAGTACACTTTCAGTCACAGGGAAGTCAGAATTTCACTTAGCTGCAGGAAAACTCAGGTGGCTGAATCCTAAATGGCTTAAAGTACTAAAAAATGGGTTGGTTTCTGATGTTCTGGTTTGCCACTATGTCTGGATTTTTCAGTCTTTTTTTTTGGTTGGTTGTTGGTTTCTTTGCTGAACAAACAAAACATAGAAATAGTTTGTTAGTAAGCTCTTGAATTCAAAAGTGACGCTTTCCAATCATGGAGGGGATGCCCCAGGACATGTGAAATACTGTGTAAGTTCATCACAGAACAGGTTGGAGGTTTAGAGTTGTTTGGAGATTGGTATGTGGCCGGAACTAGTTTATGCGAAGCAAGATCTTATATAGATTCTGTCTTGTGTGAAATATCTGCGTGTGAAGACATGAACAGATAACGCCCAATGATAACTAATGATCATGTTATTGAGGGGTTCTGTTTAGAGCAGTGAATAAATGGGGCTCTGGCTTAGCTCCTAAAGTTGTCCATCCAGGTATGTGGTCAGGTGCCACAGCTTAGTGAAATGAATGATAGGACTAGCGGATAAAGTAAGATAAATCTAAAAATTAATGCCCTGAACAACAAAAGCTGAATTGGTCAATGATACCCTTTAGATCTGGGAAGTGACATGTGAAAACATGATTTGGCACACTGAATAAGCTGTAAGGGGAATGTGAGCCTATTACAACTTAGGAGTTCATAATGTGGCTTGGGTAGAAGACTCTGAAGATCAAGCGCTGGTTTTATCTTCCTGGCTGAGATCCTTGAAAGTAGTTGAATTTAATGTAAAAAGCATGTTGTGTTGGTCTTTGCCCTTGCTCTCCAGGCTTGCTTTGTTGTAATGCATAGTTTTCTGAGCCCGTGGAACTGATGACTGGGTATGTTCCCTTGCTGCTCACAAGTTGGCCTGAAATACAGATATGCAATACTTGTTGAAGATTCAATCTCATCTCCACTTGCAGAAAGAGCAAATCAGTCAACAAATACTGAGCAAATAGCTGCAGCAGCACAGTCCAAACCAAGCTCTGCTTCTTCATGCAGCATACTAGCTTGGGCTGGGTCTGCACTACAGATCCATTGCCTCTGCTGTGCAGCACAGGCAGAGTAAACATGCCTCTGCCTCAAAGAAGCTGGACAGATGTGCACAGAATTTCATTACATACAAAGGGAACCTCTTTAAAATTCCATCTGTAAGTTCCTGTGCTTCCTTGTTCTGTGTTGCAACTGCCAAAGTTCACCCTCAAAGGGAAAAGACAAGTTTTCATGGTAACAGGGATTTGCCTGTTTGTTATCCAGGGGCATGACACCAGAAGCAAAAATAAGTTCTGAAATACTCTGATGTGTGTAAGAGCTTCTGGATTAGACGAGAGAAATGCTCATTAACAGATTCCCACCATGTGCTGGCCAAAACTGCTGTCTGGTTTCCTGTCTTACGTTCTCTAAGTGCAGCAGGCCACAAAAGTTTAGGTATAAGCTCCTTGAAAAAGAGGAGTGGTTTAAATGGCAAGAAAGGTGCTCTAAATCTGGAGTCCAGAAAGCTAAAGCTATGAAAACTGAAGGCCAGGAAATGTTAAAATGGTGCTATTTCTTACCGTATTAAGCAGAAATCCAAAATAGCTTTGGGCTGAAACATAATGTCAAGCCATTAGTGTCATACTGCTGAAACAGCAAATATGTGAAGTTTTGCAATTTCATAGTACCTACTCTGGAAGAAAAGCTAAACCAGGCAATTTTTATAGATACAGTTTTATGCCTGTAATTATTGTTATTAGAGGCTCATTGTCTTGGCCATGGGCTGACAGTCCTGGGCCAGGTCTGGCCTTTTTCCAAGCTTGTGCAGCACCCACACCATGTCTGTCTGTGAAACTGTGTGCTATTAGTTCTTGGTCACTCCGTGCCACTGTTCAAGCCAACCCCAGGCAGAAAGTCATCTGGAGAAATGAAATCTTCGAGCCTGTGGGTGCTGCTGGACC
The DNA here is from genome assembly GCF_000695815.1 of Acanthisitta chloris. Taxonomy (NCBI): domain Eukaryota; kingdom Metazoa; phylum Chordata; class Aves; order Passeriformes; family Acanthisittidae; genus Acanthisitta; species Acanthisitta chloris. Next base: position 40,702 of record NW_008684421.1, on the reverse strand, counting down.
AACAAACAAAGAGGTTACATCCCTCCCGTTTTTGTAGTTTAGGTTTCACAGTACATGTACACAAAGGAAGTTGTTGATGAATGCAGTGAATCTCCCTGGTGTTTAGCATGAAATCTTTGGGTTTAAGCCTGGAAATATTTTTCTTAAGAACTTTGAATTAACCTTGCTGCATTTATCACGCCTGATATCCTCCTGTTAGGAACAGGTGGACGTTTCCTGTTTCTCACACAGTATTTGAGCAGTGATTTATCCCTGGTGTGTGAGCTGTGTGCTCAGTACTGCACATCTCTCTATGAGGTTCAGTTTGTATCAGGAGGTGAGCGGTACCTAGGTAGGAGGCAGATCAGAGGGTTTGTTTAAAGGCAAAACAATTTAAACCAAGAGAGCTCAATGGGATTTGGTTGAAGTGCTGCTTTGCAGGTGCTTTAGCCTTTGGTTTTCCTTTCTGTCCAAGGTACACAAACCAAATGGCAGCATTTTGGAGAAAATAAAGTTAGAAGGTGAGTCGTTGAGCTTCTCTTCTGCCAACTTCTGTGCACCTGATGTGAAAAGGGATAGTGGAGTTTGAGCGTGCACAAAATAAAATGCAGAACTAGGGAACTGGTGTGGAGTGTTGGTGTCTTGGGGCAGACAGTGAAAGAGGGAAATGAGAGTTTAACTCTGTGACAGGGATAAGAGGGGTTTGCTTTGAGACAAGGTGGTGGTAGAGGAGAATGGTGCATCTGTGGCTCACTTTTGTGGTTCTGGTCTTCTCACTGGGGATTTAGGAAGTGACTGTTGTGCGGACACTCCTGTGTTTATTTGCAAAATACTTAATCATACAAAATCAGTATATAACGTAAGGTATACTTTAATATGCATGAGGCCACAAAATAATATGCTGAAGACATTGGTGTATATTAAAGTGCATCCGGTTCTCTAGTGATTAAACTTCTGTGCATGTAGGATGAAAGAGTTTGTTAGTTGAACTTGCTGGAGACAGTTTTGAGTTGTGGATCTGGCTTCTCCAAAAGAATAGAAATGATGAAACATTTGCCACAGAGGGAGATATTGCTGCTGGAATAATTAGTGAATTCTGTGTTGGGAAAGCAGGTGTCAGTGTGATGTGCTAAAACAAGTAATGACCTTTTCCCCAAACATGCCACGATGGTTTGTTATCTGGTGCTGATCTAATTCTTCAGCTGTAGCTGGCTAACTGAAATGGTCTCCTTGTTCTTCAAAGCCTTTTTTAAAACAACCTCTTTTGTTACCTGTGAAAATTCAGCTACACTACGTAGGCCTTTCTAGCAACCTGGCTGATACTACTACTTGTTTTTGTCAGTCCATACTCATCTATCCACAAAGCTTGTTGCTGGCTCATGGGCAGGGACTGAAGTGTGATCACAGAGAATAACAGGGTACTTAGTGATGTTTGACTGACTAGTATTTCTAGGAATGCTGCCTCTGTTACCTATGTCTTAGGGAGGGAATTTAACTATGTATCTATATATATTTGTTCGTATCCCTCAAGAACAAGAAGAGAAAATGTGTGTGATACATCAGGCCAGAGACTTGGGCTTGGCACCCTGTATGTGAACATAACTGACAGTGGATGCCTAAGGAGAAACAAAAGAAATGGGAAATATGTAGACTAAATTTGGCATGTTGTCTCCAGATTTGGTAATTAGTAATTCAGGGACTTACGGTATCCAGACCACTCTGTAAACAAGTCAGTAGTGCCTAATGCTCTCTCTCTGTAGCTTATCAGTATTTGCCAGTGGAAGGTCTTGGGAACTGGAACCAAATTTCAGCTTAAACAAGCCTCCAAACCTTGGCATCTGAGGGTTTGTATTTGTTACCATAGCACTGTTGAGATACAGCTCCTTGGTAGGAATGCTCAAACATCCTTGTGACTGGGGCTCCCAGTTCTAACCAGTAACCTGACAAAGACCCTCCACTACAGGAGACTGATACATATTCAACAACTGCTGGCCACCTGACCACCTCAGTCCTGGAGATGGCTACCAAATTCCTGTGAACTTCAACAATTTTCCAGTGTAGTTAGTTTATATACATTCCTAGCTTTTTCCTTGCTGAGGAGTCCATATCTGCTGTGCTTAAAAACTGACAGCAAATTCCTGTGCTCCTAGTGGAAATCTGTATATTGACAAAATTGCACAGACTTGTAGGCTTTAAACAGGATAGTGCTAACATTTTGACTCCATTCTAAAAAAGAGAAACTTTCTATGTAAAAGCTGCAGAGCAGTTCTCTGCAGAGGCCTGAACTCACTGTTGCCTCCTCTCAGGTGTTGCTTGTTGTCTCAGGTCTTACTTTGGTGGGACTTTTGGAGTCCATTTGCTGTATGTGTTATTTCATTTAAATTTCTATCACTTTTTAAATGATTTATAAATAATTTAGGAAGTATTTTCAGAAAGTAAGGATGATTTAATTGGGTTTGGTATTTAATTTTTTTTGTGCATGCAAGAAGCCATTAAGCATAGAAAAGACCTTTTTTTTAATGCCAAAATCAACTTATCAGTGGTACCTTGAGGGAAAATAAAGAGGAGCAAGTGTTTATTAGGGATGAAAAACACTGTGCAATTGTCCTTGTGTGATCCCTCCTATGTTCTGTTCCAAACCCAGCTCAGAGACATTGCTGCTCTGAAAACCAGAGGTGAGGAAAGCACTGTCCTGTTGTAGGTGCAGCAGCATGGTTGTTGAAGAATATGCCATCTTTCTTTTTGGGTTTTGGTTTGTTTTTTTTTTCTCAATCCTTGTGTCCACAGATGTAAGAAATGAGCTTTTCACTTTGCTTTGTGTATTGGTAGGCACATGTACTCCTAAAGCCCAGAGGGAATAAAGATGTTTTGTTTATCATCTCCCTGGTGGGATGAAGTTCAAATTGCTGAACTTTGAGTCTCCAGCTCATTTGAGACACAGCAGCACAATGGGTTTGGAGAAGACTTTGTTAATGGCATGTGGGAAATGGCAGGGACTGGCTCTTAGTTCAGAGCCATGTGACTGCTCTGAGTGTAACTGGAGGTTTTTCTTCTAGTGGACAATCTTACATTTGGTGGCCCTTGCAATAGATATTACCAACATATTTCTGACTCTTGACTAACTGAAGCTCCAATTGCCAGGCATCACCTGTATTTCCTCACTCGATGTGCTGTTTTCCTACTTCCTTTCTTTGTGGTATTGAACTATTTTATGAACTTGGTGCCCACAGCTGCAAACTCAGAGCCTGTTTAATGAGCAAAGCATCAGATGTTTGAACGTCACTGGGCAGCTCAGCTGCCAGTGCTGCTAACTAATACTGTATATAGCAATTTTCATTCATTTATAGCAACAGATGAGCATCCACATGGTGTAAATGGGGAAATGGAGGAAAAGGGACTCGGCAGCATTGACTGGCAAACCTAATGTTCTGAGTTCCATGGCAGTGATATGTCTTTTAATCTCCTTAATTTCTTTTTCCCCCACTGCTCCAATACACCACAGAGATATGTTTCAAAGCTGTAATTCAAGTTCAAGCAAAAAAATTATGCTTACAGCAATACTGGAACTGCATCCAAGAACACGATGACATAGTAGAGTGACAAATTTCAAGTTGTTCACCTTTTGCCTGGAATTTGTTGATGAATTTAGGTGAAGTGGTTGTCCTTATTTACTCACTGTCTTGTCTGAAGGGGAAAACACAAAGTTTGTGTTTATAGGCTCATTGGTTTTGAGTCATCAGTGTTTAACTCATTTTGCAGACTGTTAATGCATTGAAATAATTAGGAGGTAAGGCAAAAGGAATTCGCCTTGTATATCTCATTGGGAATGCAGTAATCAACTTTGTCCTACAAGATACTGAGCTCCCCTTAGGAAGTGCTACCAGCACACTTATCTCCCCATGCCTTGCATGTACTCAGGATTGTGTTTCAGCTGAAGCACAAGGCTTGTTGATCTTACCTATGTTTGTCTGCATAGTATCAAATGCTGCTATCTGGGCCTTCTCACTGCTGATTTAATTAGCTCTCACAGCAAGGATGCTTTGATCCAAAGCACCTTTCAGCTATTTGGGTAGAAACTGATAGTAAAAAGTCATGTGATTCTGCACTGAGCCAATGTGCTTCTGAAAGGAAGGGTAGAAAATATAAATACTTAGCAATTTTTGCATTACAATGTGAAACTAATTGATTTGTGGTAATTAAAACTTCTCATACTTATTCAAACTTAGACCATGAACCTTGACATCCTGTCCAGATTAGCATTCCTAGAAATTTCTATAGTTTCAGGATCTCTTCTTTGAAGTACAGGTAATGTACTTTTCCTCAGAAGATTTCTATGCCCTATTTTGAAGAGATGCTGCTGTGGGATTCCCAGTGAGTTCTCCATCTGGAGCAGTGGAATTGAGCATTGTCTTTCCCCTGTGTTACTTGTCCTGCATTAATGATGTTCCTTAGAACTTGTTGCAGCTCTCATGAGTTTTCCACATTGACTTTGGAGATCTGTGGGCCTAGTTAGCTGTTTGTTGGGTTTTTTTCAAGAGCTCTTACTGAAGGGCTTTTCTGTGCAAGACCAGGATTGCTTGTTTGAGCAGGAAGCAGTGAACTTCTGTACTGAAAAATGCAGTATCCATCTAAATGGTAGATTTGATCCTGCACCTGGTTTTGTTTATATTTGTTTCCTTATCTCTTGCTCAGAGCAAATGCAATTCCTTATTTTTCTGCTCATGTTCCTGCTAGAAATGGGAATGTTCATCTCTTTCTTTCCTACTCAGTCTAACCAGCAGCTTTGCTTTCTCTGTCTGCTTCTGAATTCTACAATAGTTCTGTTACCCCATGGCAATATATCCATTTCTGTTCTGAAGGCACAATCAAACCAGGCACAAGTTGGCTGAAGTTCAGAAAAAGTAAGTATTCAGGTTGGAGGAGACACAAGTGCCTGCAGGCCAAGCTAAGCTCTGAATTTCAGCAGCAGGGAACACCCAAATAATCTCTCTTGAATAAAGGTGATCTGAAGTAGGATGATTGGTTTTCACCGTTGGCCCATCTGCTTATTTCAGAGTTTTCAGTTCTGGTGCTATTACAATGTGTTAGCCAAGTTACTGCCTGAAGTACTTATATTGTTTTGTTTCTGGTTTGATTTTGCTTGGGTATTTTCCCCACTCTATTTACTGATGTATTTAACTCATTATGTTTCACTGGTGTAAATCTTCTAGGACATAACAGAACATTGCCCTGATGAAAACCAATCAATTGTGAGACATAAAGTACTACTTCTGCTTTGTAAAATATCACTGAAAAATGCCTGTTTCCTGCAACTCTGCCAGCTGAGTCTTCCAGTGAGGACTGGGCCCTGTTTTGCTTGCCATTGTATAAATATATGATGCTAAAGCCCTGACTCCCTTGCAAACCTGGGAATCAGCAGTTTCATGTGCAGTTTCCCTGAGTAATTATTTAAGGGTTGAGCTCTAAAGTAACACATTGTATTTAATCAAAGAACTTTTTCTGGCTCTTTGAATTGTATATAATACAATTCTTATGTCTCATTACTATAGCAGGATGTTACAATTCCTACTAAACTGGGCTTGAAAGTATCAGGACTTCAAACTGCTGTTGTGTTCCCATAGCAGTGGTGAACTTCCAACTACAGTGACATGTTTAGGGGCTGAAGTGGAACCTCTTAATGCTTTGGTCTTGTCTAGTACATCTCCCTGGCCAGGGACAGCTCTTTTGTTTGGGACTAGAACTCCATCCCCATGTTATAGGTAGAGAAGCTGAGAAACAGAATGGGCAAATCATTGCCCAACACTGCTCTCATTAGAAAAGAGATGTTGCTGTGGCTCCCTTTCCCTTCTTTCCTTCCCCAGCTTTCCTTTCATCTTCATGCTCCTTGGGGCATTGCATCCTTGTTAGCTCTTGCTGTGTCCTTTTATTCTGCGTTAGGTAAACCAGTTGCTGTCTACCAGACATTAGTTACCAACTGTCCAGTTACGTAGTAGAGGGAGAAATAAACCCTTGAGGTGTTTCACCCTCAGTGTAACAACACAATGTGGACTAAGCTGAGTTCAATTTGTCTTTGTTTTGAGTAACATCCATAATAAAAATGCCAGAGCTGGGCATTCAGAGTCCTAAAAGGAGACAGGTGTGACTAATATTTGCTGTGGTTTCCCTTTTGGTCTCTTGTAGCAGAGTGTTGCTGTGGATTGTTTGTGATCCTGATCCTGAGCAACTTCTGGTTCCTTGCTGTTTTGTACCTGCCGTGGCTCTACTTTGACTGGAAAACACCATGTGCTGGGGGCAGACGGTCCCAGTGGGTCAGAAGTTGGACTGTTTGGAAGTACTTCAGGGAATACTTTCCCATTCAGGTGAGTAAAAGGATTCTCACAGAACAGTAAACACTGGGACAGAGACAGCTTGAGTAGCCATGAGCAGGGACAAATGTCAGAGACTCATCTTAGGTAAAATTCTAATCCTTACTCCAGAGTGAGCTTAACTCTTTTTAAAACATGGGAAATCTGAGATTTAGTGACAAAAAGGGACAGGGCCTGATTTTCTGCTTGGACTGTTGGTTCACAAGATAGTGGCTCAGCACAGTAAATGCTAGACATGATGTCTTGAGACACATCTATTTAAACTTTGTTATTCTGTAAAACAGAACAATTTTACATTACAATGGGATAATAGTTTAAAAGCACTCAGAAGGAAATAGATTGTTTTGGTTCTGTGTCCTGCTAATTAGGACAAGAGGGACTCAAGCTAAGCTCTGCCAAGGGACCTTTAGGTTAGATATTAGGAAGAGATTTTTTTACAGAGAGAGTGATCAGGCATTGCAATGTGCTGCCCAGGGAGGTGGTGGATTCACCATCCCTGGAGGTTTTGAAGATGAGACTGATTGTGGCACTTAGTGCCATTGTCTGGTAACCGCAGTAGGGTTGGACTTGATGATCTTGGAGGTCTTTTCCAACCTGGTTGATTCTATGATTCTATGATTCTATAATGTGTAATCTCCATAGCTGTATTTTTGAGAATCCTTCTGAGATAAATATTATAATGTTCTCCACTGACTATTTTTCAGCTTATAAAAACTTCAGAGCTGAACCCAAATCACAACTACTTACTTGGCTTTCACCCTCATGGCGTCCTGGTAGCTGGAGCCTTCGGAAACTTTTGCACCGGTCCAAGTTTCAAAAACTTATTTCCTGGGCTTACTCCATATCTTCATATCACACCCTTCTGGTTTGGCTGTCCCTTCTTCAGAGAATACATAATGAGTGCTGGTAGGTAAAAGCAGATTGTCTGAGTTGTTGCTCTGTATTGCAACTTCTGCTTCAAATGTAGTTTCTATTGCTGTGTCTATGAGTGGTAAGTAATTTCACTTGAGAAGAATTGGTGTTAGTGCTGAATTAAACCTCTTTTATGATGAACTGTTGGAGCAAAACAATTTGCAAGGTTTTCTTAATAGTTTTGTTAAACTATGTCACTAAGCTTGTTTTTCTTTCTGAAAAATATTGCTGGTTTTTCTTTGAACTATGAGACAGCAGTACTGAGTACCAGGTGTATAAAAGAATAGCATAATTTATAACCTTATTTAGTCATTGAGCAGGCACTTGTAAAACAAATTCAGGGTAATCTCTTACCTGAAGGGCTTAAAGTCTTACTCATTACAAATATCTTTCTACTCAGAATTTAATTAACTGCCTCTGACTGAAGTCCACTATTGCAAATTTGTGTTGTTTCAATTGAAATGTAAACCCAAGACAGGTACCTTTTTTGCTTTGCTCTGAGTAGCACTTGTCATAAAGAGGTGATATCCATGACTGGTACTGCAGCAATAAAAGATAAAAAGTGATAAACTTTGGGGAACAGAAGAATGAATACCGAAATCAGGACTAGTGTTCCCCCACAGTGGGTTAATACTGGGGTTATTTTACTTACATTCACTCATTTGAGTAAGTATGCTCTGGTGCACAGGTTTGGGAGACAGAGATTGAGCTTTATTCCTGACTGCAACACATGCTGTGGTCTTAGGTAAGCTGCTGCACTGCTCCATTCATAGAAGCCTGCCTAGAGTGTTGTTCAGATCAATGCCAGAATTGCATGTCTGTATATCCTTCAACACCAGGGAATGCCTTTCCAAGCAAATATTATTTCTGAAGTGATTCTTTGAGGCTTGCAAAGTGAAGGGATTGACAGTGGTAGAAGATGACAGTTTTAAATATTACCTAGCCTGGAAGTCAGCTTTACACATTTTTGGCATCTTCAACCCTCATGAACAAATATTGACCTGCAGGATGAGAAATAACTGCAGTAAAAAAAAACATGCTAAAGAATAGTCAGCATTGGAGGTTGGTTTTCACAGGTATGTAGCTGATAAACCAGAGGGGACCTTCAGTATAATACAGGTTATCATAAAACCCTTGCAAAATCTTCTGTGAACTGACAGCTCCTAGCACATGGTTTCATTTTCTCCCTGTCTCCAAGACCTGCCAGGCTGCAGTTGTCGTTGCATTGGGCAGAGAAGTTGCAGAACTCCTGAGCTGTGGTGTGAGTGAGCAGAGAACAGTGCCTTGCACACTGGCTGACTTCTCAGCTTCAGCAGGGAGATGAATTTGTCCTGGGGAAAGACAGTGGCTCTTGCTTTCTTCTCCAGGGAAAATGTATGCTGACAGGTGAGCGAGCATCACTTGAATTATTTGTGAGTCTAGGTCAGCTGCATTTTTCAGAGTAACAGTGACTGTGAAGGCATATCTGGCAAATGGAAGTAGTTTTTTACTGAGGTCTGAACTTGCTCCAGTAGCAAGCTATTCCTCTTGCTGGCCACTGCTCAAAACTAGATGACAATCATATTCCCTTTCTTGAGAAATTTTTATACTCCTCATTTTCATGTCCCTAATAGGAAGAAAAAACAACCAACCCAAGCAGGTAACAGGACATCCAAACCAGTACATTTTCCTACCAGCCCTGTAAAACTACCACCAACACAAGCAAGACTTGATCCTTAAATTGTCATCTAGATTAGATTAATTCAACACAGTGTAATTAGACATGGCTTCTGGGTAAATGGGACCACTATGAGGCTTTGAAGTAAAACTTAAGGCACAAAGGAACTCCGGAAGGGTTAGGTGCATATCTGTTAGAAAGAGATTTTTCGAAGCACCAAGTCCAGAGCAAGATCTAAATCAATGACAAAAGCTTGTACAGCAGTGTGCCTCTGATCAGAAATACCAGGATCAGCAGGAGTACCAGGAAAGCTTCATATAGTCTGCTAGTTTAACCTAAATAGGTTGATGAGTGCCAGGGCCTGATTAGTAGAGAATGAGCTGCTGCAGTTTTTTGGGAATGGCACAAGTAAGCCCTTTCTGCTTCTTCTGGTGCTGTCATTCCATTGCCTGAAATGGAGCTGCTGCTTTATAGCTTTGAAAAGAATGTAGAGGATCAGCTTGGCACTGTACCTCTGTGTCTGAGGTAACAAGGCCTCTATTCATGCTGTTAACCTCTCTGTGCCTGTGTTTATAGGCACATGCTGTATGGCTTTAGCTGGTGCCTCCCAACAGTATCTGCTGCCATTCAACCCTTCTGTTCTCAGGCACAGAGTCTCTCTGAGGGGGAGTTAAGTTGGCAGAAGAGCACACTCTGAAGATCTCAAAACTCTTGCAATAGGCAACAGCATTTAGCTCATCAGTGTGAAACCAAAGGACTTGCCTAAGACCAAATCCAATGCAGAGCGAGCAGGTTGAACCCAAATCTTTGAACTCTTTGAACTGTGCTGTTATCATTTTGAAACATCATTTAGATAATTAAAAGTGCTTCTTAAATTCCATTGTACTTGTACATGAAGATCCAACAGTCACTCTAAAAATGTTTTCTCCTGCAGGAATGGTTTCTGTATCCAAGGAGAGCGTCTCATACGTGCTGAATAACGAAGGAGGTGGCCATGCATCCATCATTGTGATCGGAGGAGCAGAGGAATCCCTGAATGCACATCCTGGGAGTCTAACCTTGAACATCCTCAAGAGGAAGGGCTTTATTAAAATGGCCCTGAGACATGGGTAGGTTTCCCATCTGGGCTGCTGTAGTAAGCATGCTTTGAAAACAGATCGATTCTTAAAGATAGTTCATATTATATAACCTTAGAGAATTTGAAAGAGTTACTTGTCTAAGAACAGGTAGATATCTGGCAGGGGAGCCAGTCTGTCCACCTAGATCCCATCTGGGAGTGTTGAAAACTCCCTTTGACTTTCATAATTTGTAAGCAGTAGGTGTTATTAGCATATCTTGGTGGTTTGTTTCAGTTGTTTCTTGCACTAGCAAAGAGCAAGAATTATGAAACAATATTAGTAAATCTTGGCTGATTTTGCTGAGTAGAGCAGACATTCTGTTTTCTGTTCTGCAAATTGAAGCTGTATTAAGATTTAAGCGAACTCACAATTAAAAAGCCAGGCCCTGTTTTATTAAATCACTGACAATTTTGGTCTAGAAGATTTGTTTTCACCATTATTCTCGAGACTGTTATTTGCAAAAGTCACTTTCTGGGATTTTTTGGTGAAAAGCTCAAGAAAAACCAGCTTACTTTTTACTCTCAAGCAGCCATCGGTGTGTGACCAAACAGAGATAGTATTAATATCTTTGGAGCGATTTACATAGTATATATAAGCTATTGTGTTTGCTCCAGATTGGTCTAGATGGCTTGTATGTCAGAAATATTGGAACCAGTGACTTGGTCCTGCTAAGCTTTCTGAACAGCTCCCGGGATCATATATTGACGTGTGAAGCAATGGGAAAGGAAGATTTTTAAGCTATTAACTGGACAAAGGAGGTCTCAAAGGAGAGCTCTCTGTTTTCACACAGGATGCTAAGGTCCATTTGGTTCTAAAAACTATTATGTGTCAAAATTCCAAGAGGGTTTGTTATACACATCCCTAGGAGTCTCATAAAGGACTTGTTTGCAAATAGAAAGTAACACTGTAGTCTAATTCGTACCCCAAAATACCTCATATGTATTTGAATGAGGATGTTAGTGCCTAAATGAGTCTTTAATCAATTTCTGCTCAACTGCAGGTTGGATCCTAAACAACTGCTGGTGGGATCCTAAACACTCTCAGTAGCTTTTATTTCTTTTAACCATAAAGCTTAGATAAATACTTAGGTGCTTTTTTTTTGCTTTGTTTGTTTGAGCAAGTGTCTGGTCTGTCAGATCACAGAGGTTGGTGGTTATTGTCTTATCTAAATTGATTAGGATTAAGAAACCAGATACACCTGTGCCTCTCATGACCTTGATTTCAAAAGCATCTCCAACATGCAACAAGACCAGGTCACTTACAAAACACAGGAATGGCTACTTCCCTTATGAAGTCCTTCATTTCCAATGCTGGTACTTCTCTTTCTAAGAGGGTCTTAGCTGTCTAGAGGCCTCCACTGGGTGACAATGCCTTTCTCTGACCGAGTGGCTGAAGCCTACACCTCATGTGGTCGCTGTAACCATCAGGCTACAAGTCATTCTGGTTCTGAGTACTGTCAAGAAAAACTGCTTCTATATGAAGCATAGGAATCCTGACTTCATCTCTCTGCTGCAGAGCTGTGGGACAGTGTGGCTCTAGCACGAGCTCTTGCCCAAAGACTCTGCACCCAGTAATTGCTTCTGGTTTTAACATTTGAATGCTAACAATTAACAAAATGTGAAGAAAACTTGCAACTTGTATGGAAATGAAAGAGTAATGGAGGCTTGTGGGACGCAGATGAGAAGAACCACCTGCCATCAGTGCCTGCACTTGTTTCTGGTGCTCATGGTCTGCAGCATCAAATACCAAGAGAGGAAGGGGCAGTGCAGAGAGTTGTGTTCTGTGGCCCTGGCTTCTGTGCTGCCAGCACAGAGAAGTTGTGTTCCTCAGCTAGGAACCTGTCAAATGTGTTCTGAATATGTCAGCAAAAGTCCTCTGCACTTCTGCAAAAGACATTTTGGTCCAAGGTAGTACAAATACCTGATACGAAGTGAAGAAATCGTAAAGACATGAAACAATTGATGAATCAGCTAACTTATCTTTAGTTTCACAATCACAAGTTACTTATTGCTCTGTCTCAGCCTCCTACATAGCATCTTGCAAAAGCCTTCACCAGATTAAAACAAATCCCACAGTGTCAGGGTGCTCTTGCGCCACAAGATGTTCCTGTTTGTCTTAGTGTTGTAGTAAAAAGTGGAGTGTTTACACAGCCATAGTAGGCACCAGGCTTTATGATCTTTCCTTTACAGGTGGCTGAGTGATATGTGCACCACTGGAGGAGGAACCTTTGAGCAGACACTAGTCAGAGTAGTATGTGAGAATCATAGTCTTTGGTAGCCCTCAGGCTAAAGAAGCTGTAGAAGCAGGTGTTTTTTTCCATACAGATTGGTTTTGATTGTCTACAGTATTTTCCAGCCAGCTCTGTCCTCAGTTCTTCCTCCTCAGGCATTCAGAGCTCTACAGAAATTCACTCTGACAATATTATAGCAATATTGCTATTTTACAGCAGTTTTTTTCTCAAAGATAGCATGGGCTGAATGGAGCTAAGATATAGAAGCTAAGACTAAAGTAAAACAAATAAGACATCTCTGAATCCTTCAGAGACTGCTTAGCATTACCCTGCTTTTTTTGTCTTTAAACTCTGTGGAATACTATTTAATGAAACTGAGCATGAATCAAAAGGCAGACTGTGGTCAAAGTTTTAAATATCATGGTGGGTTTACTTGCTGGAGACAACTGCACTGGTTCCATCTACCCAAGCAGTTTGTCCAGGAGCTAGTCAGGGCTTTTCCTCCCAAGCCAATTCATGAACTGAATGAGAATTCATTAGGCTGTGCAGGAGCCAAAGTGAGTTCATGTAATTTCTGTGGGTAGGGTTTGACCTCTGGTAATTGGGGATTAAGACTAGTGTTTTCGAAGAAGTCTGGAGGAAGAAGGATTTCACTGGGAATTGGACAGCAGAGGAGGAATTTGGCATTGTGCTCATGTCTGTAAGGATGTCTGGTTGTTATCATGGTTTTTGTGCTGAAAACAAGGGCATACATTGCTCTGGTCAAAAGGCAGAGGAAAGCCAAGAGCTGGTTTTGATGCCACCCAGCTGGGAGCAGTATAAGGTTAGCAGTGAGGCTTCTTTGCTTGCCAAGGGAGAAAATGCAGTGAAATAAGGGTGGACTTGCTGAAATAGGGGTGGATAAAATCCTACTTATAATTATGATATATACAGTTCTTTCTTTTTATGACTATGAACAATCATAACGGGTTGCAGTAGGTACCAACCAACTAATACTGCCCAAAGCTAGTTGTATGCCAATCACATATGTTTATTAAACTCAAACCAGCCAAAAAGCAGCTGCACATCAGAAGAGTTTGAATGCCTGTTGCTGGTGAAATCTAAAGCTGCTGCAGCTTTCCGTGCTGGTCACTGTGAAACTGTTCCCATGCTGCTGTTGTGAATCACAGTGGGAGCACAGACTCACATGTGGATGCTCAGTGTGCTCTTTGTTTTCCAGGGCTCATCTGGTCCCAGTGTTTTCCTTTGGTGAAAATGAACTATTCAAGCAAGTTGCAAACCCCAAAGGTTCATGGCTCAGAAATGTACAGGAGAAGCTGCAAAAGATCATGGGCTTTGCTTTACCATTATTTTATGCTAGAGGAGTATTTCAGTATAGTTTTGGCTTAATACCTTACAGACAGCCTATTAATACTGTTGGTAAGTTCCCTGTTCCTTTTCTACTGCTTTTGCAGATGTTTAGAAATGCATCAGTGTGCTGCTAATATCTATGTACATTTATAAGTCTATTCTAACAGAAAGAAGTGATTACTGTGCACCTAAAACAGATATGTGAGGTTTGAAATAGTTTTTTCCTTGGACTGATGACACTGAGACTGTTCTGAAGCTTAAAATGTCTTATTCTTTGAGGCAAATCTTCATCATTGTAATATTTTCTGCAAGGGCAGAGGTGGTCCATGGCAAGAGCACAGGAGGGCTGCAAATCAGCAAGACCAGAGTCTTGAAACAGAACTTGTGGGGTCTCATGAAATCCTTTAGCTTTTGTGTCTCTGTCTCCTCACGTCTGAGAACAATCACTGTGTCCCTTGGAGGGGGCAGGGACAGGGTGCATTCTTGGTATGGCTCAACATGGGTTTGAAAGCATTGGCTCAGCTCCTGAGAGCTGCAGGGTCGCAGTGAGCTCCACCCGAGCCAAGGAGCTGTTGGCAACGTGGCCAAGTATGGGCGAGTTTGCTGCTGGTTCAGAAACTTTGGATCCTAAGGCCGTTCAGCTAAACTAAGGTCTGTGAAGTCTGAGTATTTTGGGAATGATGAATGAATTGCTTTTGCTTTTCCTGAAAAGCATTACTGCTTTTCAGAAATAGAAACAACTCTAAAATATTTAAGCAGGTTCCTTAAAGCTGCACATATAATTAAAGAGATGAGTGGTTTCCAATCCCACAAGAAATGTCCCCTCCTAGGAGAAGAGCTTGGGGTTCATTTGCTGCTTCTAGAAATCCTGTATTTTATGTATATTGATTTCACACCCACTAAGGCATTGCTCAATCCCGGGCTGGGTTCCACCCCCAGCTGTGTAAGGTCTGAATTTCAGCACCATGTAGGGCCTGAGAGCTGCTGACAGCCAAAGCTGCATGCAGCAGGAAAATGCAGACTCAGCCTCTTTGTGGTTCTGGCTGGGCTTCCCTTCCCTTTAGTCAACACCATCCAATTTGAAGTGGCAGCATCTGTTGAAAGTGATTTTCAGGTGCCTCTGTAGAAGCTTCTGGGAGTGCTTTCAACTGTTTTTCTACAGACTTCCTCTGTAATTCTGGTCGGGTCTGCTAAGGTCTCAGTGCCTCCAGTGCAAGAACAACTGTCAAAATCTGTAGTGATTGAACAACACAGGGAAGACTGAGATCATGGGAAGCTTCTTTTAGCATATCACAGGCTTCTTAGCTGTAGCTTTTTGTGCAGGAGGAGGCTGCTCTCTGCACTTCCATGGAGGTACCTCCCATGCTCCCACTTGCTCTCGCTCCGATGGAGCAGGTAGGAGGCTTTTCACAGTGCCTGGAGAACATTTTGGTTGCACTGGTTTTTGTGGACCATGGATGATTCAGAGACACCTTTCAGGGTTTGGGGTTTGATGTGCTACCACTCCTTAGGCTGAGGTTGCCAACAGCATTTCTGGTGCAGTGATATCAGTTATGAACAAACTGGAAAATAACTGTATTTCCTTCAGCCCTGTTCATGTGACTGTGTGGTTGAGGGCACCACTGTCCTCTTAGCGATGTCCCTCACATGGGATAGCTTTAGTGTTCTGATCAGAACAGAAGACAGTGAGATAGAACATTCTTTGTAATACTATTTTGAATTTGTGGGCAGCACATAACCCATGGGATTGTAGCTTGAAGTGTAAACTGCACCTTCAATTTAGAGCTTAACCCCCTTCTCCTTACTCTTTTGCTGCCAAACTGAAGCAAAAGAGGGTGAGGTTTTTAATTCACTTTACCTGAGCTTGAGCAAAAGAAAATGGAAAACCCAATGCAGGACTCAGGTTTGTGAAAGGCAGGATCAGGCCCAGGGCAAGAGAATTGTGCTGTGATTCTGCCATGTCACTGGGAGCTGTGGTGGAGCTGTTACAGGAGGGACACCAACTCTACTTAAAAAGTGATGTCAGTGAAGCTAATGCTGCTGCTGTGTTTGATTTGCAGTGGGAAGCCCCATCCCTGTGAAACGGAACGTGAACCCCACCACTGAGGAGATCGACCAGCTACATGCACTGTATCTACAGAAACTAAGGAAATTATTTGAAGAACACAAAAGAAATTATGGGATTCCTGAGCATAAATCTCTCATCTTCGAGTAGCAAATTAAAATTTGTAATTCCAAACCTCATGGAAAGAAACAGTGTCTGCTGAAAGATATTTTTCTTGCAATCCATATTTTGCAATCTGTAATTACCCTTATGTAAGGAATATTTTTAAGAGGGGATTATTAGATGATTTATTGATTTTTATCTTACTCTTGGAGGGGGAAAAATAATCTTTGGTATGTGAGTCTCGAAGCCAATGCTGTTTTGAGGTGTCCTTCTAGGTTCAGCTGTACCAGAAATGCCAGTGAGAGACATGGATGTTCTTACCACTGTGGTATCTACTCATAGCTTGAGCATAGGTAATTGCACCAGCATGAGAACATGAGCAGGAAAAGTGTAAACCTGAGAAGTCTTTGATTAGAGGCTGAGAGACTTAGAGCATTTATCAAACATGACATCGGTTTGTTCTCTGAATGCCAGAAACCCCTGCTGCTCTTCCACATAAATGAAGGTGTGTGTTTTCAGCAGATGGCCCTTCTAAGCCATTTACATGAGAATTCAAGGAAAAATTCTCTGCCTGAACAGGATAGTGGCAAAAGTGGTTTGTCCAAGTTATGGAGCAGAGGAAACTGTTAGGAGGAGAACAATGTGTTGACTTTTTTGTGTGCACTTGTGTGGTGGTGGAAAGCACTGAATGATGTGATTTTTTTGGACAATCTGCACTTGGGAAGATGAAGCAGCTTTGGTAGTTTCAGCATCAGAGGAAATAGCATGCACAGGACAGAGGTGTACCAAAGAAGCTAGTGGGGGAATCATGTGCATTTTACACCATGTGCAAATTAAAAATGATCCTGTGCCAAGCACTTCCACAGAAGGAGGGGGAGACCAGTTTGTTCAGTCTAGTTCTGAAACTTCACCAGGGAAAGCATACTTGATAGATGCCTTTTTTTTCCCCACTGATAGATGTGGGGAAGTATGTGGAGAGCTGTGATGCAGCATGACACAGCTGCAATGCCAAGGCAACATGAACACAACTCTAGGGTGCAGCAGGTTAAGAAGATGCTTTGTATACAAACCAGGTGCCTAAACTGGAGAGGACGTTTATCCTAAATGTGGATATCTACTTCAGAAAAGAAAAGGGAAAAAAAATATTTGCCAAACTCTTTTGGTTAAAATGCCTAGATCTTGGAGATGATGATGTCTGGAGAGGATTGTAGTATATTGCTGATTTTTTTATGAGATAAATCCTTGTATTTGTATATGCTTTTTATCTGTGTGTATCTATCAGGGCTTTGCAGCTCTGATTTTACTGAAGAGTTTGGTTTGCTCTGAGCAGTTGTGGTGCCCAAATATTACATCAGTTAGGTGCTCTGACAGGTGGTGCATGGGCTTGTCAGGCAGCCTGGGGCATCTGCAGCTGGCTCAGTTCAGCACTGGGATGCTCCAGGAATAGCAGCACTGGACACATTGTGTGCTTGCTGGGCTGGAGGCTCCTTAGAAGAAACACACTTGGGACTTTGGGAGCGAGGTAGAACTCTGGAAAGAAACAATTTTAGCAAGATGAAGGTGTTTAAAGAAAAGAGTGGAAATAACTCCTACAGAGTGGACTCCTAATGAACTAAAGCTTCAAAGCCAAGCAGGTATTTGCCAGACAGACTGGATATATGTATCCAAAAAAACCCTCCAGCAACAAGTTGGTTGCTTTAGGAAGGCTCTTCCTTCTATTGCCTGTCTGTCTTTGGCTGTAACCAGCACTGAGCCAGTGAATCATGCTCTTGCTTTCTCTAAGATGACAGATGTCTTTCTGGGAGCTGGGGCTGGAATTTGTGGTGCTCAAAGAAGCCTCTTCATCCCTGTGCCTACAGTTCATCTCTACTTGAGCTTTCTTAGTGCCATGTGTGCTTGCCCTCCCTTCCCACGCCTTTGCTGCCTGATGATCACTGTGGTATAGGCATCTTACTTCCTCACTCTGTCCCATCTTTCCCTGGGTTAGGATCTCTGGACTGTGTATACATGCAAAATACTGAGTGGTGGTGTATCATTCAGCACAATGGGGTTTAAGAGCAGGGCTTGAGAAGCACTGTGACTGTGCATGTTTGACACAAGATCAGGAAGGGTGTGTTTCTAGGGAGGTCAAACATAGCAGGTTTCTTACCTGGGCAGAGGTCTCTAGGGTCCTGAGGATTGTACTAAGTGATGAGCCCTGAGCAGTCATTTTTGCTTAGCCACCTCTGTGAAATTTCCTTTGGATTTGTTTCTGATGAGTAGTGCTAATTATGCATGAAAGAAGAATTTGGAGTCCGTGTCAGACTGTTCTCTCCTACATCATTGCTCTAATGAGATACTTCCTCTCATTCCCAGTCTGTTCTTTATCCATTACCTTAATGATATAGAAGCTCAGGCTGTAAATTTAAAAACATTAGTGTTGAGTTGAGAATGGGAAGAATAAATGGATTTTTCTTGATTAAATTAACCAAAACTTCTAGGGAATCTGGGGATACCAATTTTGGGGCACTCTCTGGTTCAGAGGGTGCCCTACAAACAAGCTTACCTCTGAATTCCATGAGAAAGTTATCTCTGAGTTCTGAGTTCTGGCACAGGGAGAACAAGTAGGGATTGTGTTACTATGACTACTGATATTGTCATTCCTTTGTAACACAGGGAGATGTAGGGGAAAAAAAGAAAACAATCTCCAAGCTACTTCATTATTTATTGTTGCTCAATAACTGCTGTGTATTGCTTATGATGGTCCTTCCAAACTACCTGTTATTAACCAGTTGTCTAGTGTATCTAGGGCTATTTTAAACTAGTACTTCCATCTCTAAGCCTGATAGACATGACATCATCTGAAATATTTACCTCTGTGTTAGTGTGTGGATGTGTAAAGCAGCTCTGCAATACTGAGCCTGAAGGCCAGAGCCCTGGGAGCCACAGAGCTGTTTTGGCTAGTGCAGGCACCAATCTCACCACTGCTGCAGCCACCAGAGGCTTGTTGGAATAACAGTCTTCAGCTGCAGTTCAAAGCAAGAGGCAGCAGCTAGAAGGAATGGTGACACTCCCCTCCCTCAGCTGTGACTGGAAGAATTGGGTAGTGCTCAGATTTCTGGTGAGATGTCTACACCGACTGGGCCTGCTTCGTGGTGTGTTTCTTTTAGAGCCCCAGGTAACCCCAGGGAAGCCAAGCATCTATTGACAGGAGAGATGCTCTGCCTCTATACCTTGCAAACACTGCCTCCCCAGTGTGCTCAGGATGACAGTGCCTGCCTCTTCCCTCATGTGTGAACATCTCTGTGCCAAATTTCATTTACGAAGCATCAATCCTCAAATATTTTCACTCTGTGAACTACAAAGCATATCTCACACTTTGTAACTTTATACGGTACCTGTGAAATAGGAATGTCAGTTGTTTCAATGATGGCTGTGGCAGGGAGGTGTGAGATAATAAAGGTTTGTACCAAAGTGGGTTTGTGTTGACTGGAATTCAGGTACTTATTGCTGCCATTGGGTGAGGAGCCTGAATGAACTCAAGGGGTCATATTAACCTGGCTGTCAGTCTGAGAAATCAGGGCTCTGGGAAGGTGGGTGGGTTGCTTGTTACAGTCTCCTGAAGGGTCACCTGAAGCCAGGTTCCTGCTGGGGTTCCAAAGGATCTGAAGAAGTGACCCATAGCAGGTAAGGGCTGGGCTGCAGCAACCCACAACCAGGAACACAATGCCAAGAGGGCACAGCAGGGAAGCTGGAGCACAGGAGGGTGGGCAATCCCCTGAGAAACTGGTGAAATTATAGCTTTTGTAGTTGAGTTCAACTTCAGTTTCAAGGCAAATTTGAATTTTTAAGTGAAACTTTGATCTAGAAGTCCAAAAGTTGGTATCTGTACTCTAGAAGCTAGAACAAACCCTGCAGAGGCTCTGCTTAACTCTAGGAACTGAGGAACTGAATAGTGGCTTGGAGTAAAAAGTGTGTTGGTTTTGTCTTTTGGGAAGAGAAAAACCACTTACCTTACACCACTGATGTATTTAATGGCTTTGGTTTGGTTTTGTTTGTAAGTATGGCAGCATTATGCAGCACTAACAGCTGCAGTGACAAGTATAAGAAACTCATCATGAGCTGCAGTGTGCACTAGCAGCCCAAGAAAGCCAATCGAGTCCTGGGCTGCATCCCAAGGAGTGTGGGCAGCAGGTCAAAAGAGATGATTCTTCCCATCTACTCTGCTCTGGTGAGACATCACCTGGAATATTGCACAAAGTTCTGGTGTCCTCAACACAAGAAGGAAATGGAACTGTTGGAGCAAGTCCAGAGGAGGCCACGAAGTTGCTAGAGGACTGGAGCATCTCCCCTATGAGGACAGGCTGAGGGAGTTGGGGCTGTTCAGCTTGGAGAAGAGAAGACTGCATGGAGACCTCAGAGCAACTTTTCAATATCTGAAGGGCCTACAAGGAGCCAGAGAGGGACTCTGTGTTAGGAACTGCAATGATAGGACAAGGGGTAATGGGTTCAAACTGCAGGAGGGAAAGTCTAGGTTGGATGTGAGAAAAAAGTTTTTTCCTGTGAGGGTAGTGAGACCCTGGCACAGGTTGCCCAGGGACTTGGTGGTTGCTCCCACCCTGGCAGTGTTCAAGGCCAGGCTGGATGAGCCTTGAGCAACCTGATCTAGTGAGGAGGTGTCCCTGCCCAGGGCAGGGGGTTGGGACCAGATGATCTGTAAGGTCCAATCCAACCCCTAAACTCTATGATTCTATGAATTCCAAAGCCTGGGAAAGACTAATTGTATTTTGTTGCTGTTTTAATAATTTCTTTATGGGGTGATCCTACCTTGCATCTCAGTATACTGTAAAGAGGAAGAATGGATGAAAAGTGGCCTTGGATTGCCTTGAAGTTGTCCCATTATATGTGCATGCATGTGTAAACTGGAGGAGGTTCATCATCAATGGTTCAACAACACATCCTGTTTTTCTGAAATGCTAAAAAGAAGCCTGTTATACCTGTAGAGCAAGGAATGGAGAGGAACTGGACATTCATGCTTCTCAAAGTGCTGCAGCAATACAAATCCTGATCATGACTGCTTGTGATAGGTAAGTGATGTCACCTCCTTACCCAAGTAGTTGATCTGAAGGGAATTGGGTGGGCTTAGGGATGTAAATGGATTTCAGCTGATGTTTCTTTAAGTTGGTATCAATTTTGTGTCGGCTGAACTGTTGGATCAATGGCTATATTGCAGATACCAGAAATCCATTGTATTTTCCCAATTTAACAGACAATAGAGTTGCAGAAAAGGGCTCTGGGCATGGGGACCACCCCAGGGGCACCAAGGGGCAGGAGAGGGTGGGATACTCTGGAACGTCTGTCCTTGGGTACCAAGATTCAGGCACGTGCTTGCTCACCCTTGTAACACAGGATGGAGCAGTGCTCTGCTGCATGTGTGTCCTCTGCAGCAGGTGGCTACAGTGATTCCCTGTTCTTGCTGCCAAGGCAGGTGAGATGAGAGGGAACAGAGGAGGAGATGAGTTTGTCTTGCTTTTCCTGCCTAGGGGATCTGTGGGACTGGTGGTTGCTCAAGCTTTATGGAGCTAAACGCACAGACTCTGTCTCCTGTCTGTTTTGACTTTGCATGTTTGTGTTCTGTGCTAGAGAAGGTGCTACTGCTTGAATGCCTTCATTCCCTGCCTGGTTTTATTCTGGCTCAGTGTTTCACCTGAAAAAAATTCCATCTACATATGACTTTGTAGCTTGACATTTAAATTTCTGAGGCTGGGAGGAGGAAGGAAGACACAGAAAAGGTAACACAACTGTTGCTGCTCTAGAAGCTATTGAAATTCATAATTGCTTTTTGATCTTCGAAAAAAAAAAGAAAGAAAAGACCCTGTGAAAGAAATGTTTAAAATTCTCAAACTGGAAGCCTATTTACATTATAGAAGTAGTTATTTTTTGGTGTATTCATCATCCTTTTGAGCCTCTTTTCCTACCCCACTCTGCTCTCCTGTACTTGCCACATTTCCCTGTGGGATGTTTTTGCCTTCCTCATTTGCTGTTCCAGTGCTGTGTGAAGTGAGTGGCTTCACTCCTGTTTTGTGTGCCATCCCTTCCTGTGAAGTGAGAGCTAACTCCCTTCTTTGGATCCCTTCGGGATGAGCAGAGAGAAGTGGTGTGTCTGCCACCTGAGCTGCTGCAGGTCCTGGCACGGTGGCTGAGACGTCACCTCTGGTGCCTGCCCCATCTCCCTGATGGGTGTCAGCACACCAGGAGCAAAGCTGGTAGGACAAGATAGGTGTTCACATCTCAGCCTGGCATCTTGCCTCAAGCCTTCACTGAAACTCAGGCTGGCAGCGACTGGCAGAGGTAAGAAAAAGAGGCAGGTGTGGGCAGGAATGTCTCTGGCTGTTGCCACGACTCAGTGCTCTCACCTGTGAGCATCAGCCCAGGAGAGCATTGCTGTGACTCTGCACACGGGGGTGCTAGCAGTCAGGTTTTAAGGGAACCAGACACAGCTTGAGGTAGAGGGCTGCAAGTTTAATGTCCATCCTCAGGCAGTGAGGCTAATGGCTGGAGCCTGCTGAGTGCAAGACCTAGAGACTTTTCATCGTTTAATCTCTCATCAATTTTCCTTGAAAAATCTAGATTTCGAATGTAAAACAAAGTATTGATGTGATTTATATTTAACTATACTCTTTAAAAAATAATTATTACATTTTAATGCATCTGTAAGATATGTGGAATAAAATGAGCTTTTAAAAAATGTGGAAGTTCAGTGTCCCATGTCCTGACACTCAGCCAGAATTAGAAAACCTAATCACATATTCTGTCATTATTACCTCCATCAATCAAACTTTTATTAGGAATGAACCAGAAAGAGAAGTCTATAATTTGACCATAAAATCTGCTGAGGTGGAAAATATTTGCTTAACTGTCATATAATGCATGGGTGGAGGAAACAGGCATTATTACTGTAGCTTGGTTACCAGTGGTGTCCTATGCAACTCTGTAGTCCTGACTGTCACTTACAAATCAAGATAACTGGTATTATTTAACCCTCCAGAACAGGAAAAGCATTGTTGGAAATCCAGAAATATTACATGCCATTACTGTCTGGAATGTGCCATCTGAACACATTGCATTTGCACTCCTTCAGGGAATAAGCAGACCCTATGTAAACACACATTGATGCCAAAGTGCATTTTACCTGAGTAATGAGTGTAAATTAATCCTATTAGTTTGGGCTCAAGCTGAGAGAAGAGGAAGTTCCCAGGGAATCATCCACCTTTCAACGTTCTCCTGCCCAGAAGGACAACTGGCCTTCCAAACTGTCAGCTTTCTTTGACCTATTGGTATTTATTTTGGTGGAAACACATATTAGGGGTTTTAGTTTGATATGTGAGTAGTGGCTAGTGGCTTGACGTCACCATGGGTTGGCTTGACTTCACCACGGGTTGGCTTGACTTCACCATGGCTCACGTCTTGGTGTAGGGATGTTTTTTGTGGATCTATTCTCTGGAACTTAGAAGTTCTTCATCTGAAGGTACAGAAGTAGGGCATGAGGTCAAAGCTGACAATTTTCTCTCACAATGAGAGGCATGATACCTTCTTTAAGCCTGCCTATTTTTCATACCTAGCTTTTGTGTCCAACTCCTCCATCGTGACAGCCACTGGGGAACAGTGTGAGAGGTTTCTGTTCCCAGCACTGGTCAGCATCTCCTCATCTAAGTGAGGGCTGCTCTTGAGGAGAGCAGTTTCCCTGCTGACAGGCCAGCCTGTTACATCAAGTGCTCTCTGAACAGTGGCTGACAGCACTAATCTGCATTACATGGGATTAAACAGGCACAGTAATTAACTTGCATAAGCGCTTTAGCAACTTTTGGCCTTTGAATTACAGCCTGTCCTGTATATTGTGGTGCAGAGTCTCTGTAAGCTGTGGGCAGCACAGGGGGAAGTTGGGGAGAAGAGAACAGAGCTGAAATTTCAGCTCCTAACAGTGAGTAGGAAAGGGGAAGCACATGGGATCAAGCTGAAATTACTATTGTCATTTTCCAGGGTATCATCCAGGTGTGTTGAAAAGGCAGTATGGGCAGTATGGGATCCACAGCTCTCACTGAATCTACATAACTTTGGAAGAAATGGCTCCATTTCCAGTCCTATGTTAATGGTTATTCCCAGGTGAGCAGTGAAACTGTAGTCAGGAGTTTACTCCTTCAGTTTTATAGTGTTTACTCATCACAAATCATACTTTGAACTTATTCTTACTGCGATGCTCAGGGGTTTCAGTTCAAATGTGCATCCCTAAGCTGAACTAAAACATAGACATGTCAATAATCTCCCCCAGCCACTATTCTCAGGTGCTGGATTCTGCTCAGTGAACAAGCACCTGTAGATTTTAAGGCATCCACCCCAAGAAGCACTACAGAAATAGGTCCAAAGCAATGTATATTTTCACTAGTGTGTGGCAACTCTTAAATATATTTGATGCAGCTAATTCAGATCTGCTTTAAACAAGACAAACAGCAGGGAAGGCTGACATGCATTTGCCTGTGGCAGTTGCTCTTTCTTTGAACACATATGATGCCATAGGAAAGGTCCCAAACTCAGCAGGGAAACCTGAGAAGATTTTACTTCCCCAGTATATAGTGTGTTATCCTGAGTCTTAGGTGTGAAGCTTGTTTGAGTTTTACTTGAGGCAAAAGAGAGCAGCCACCAGCAGGTCAATTGAAATTTCTACATGTTGAGGAAAAAAGATTTGATCCATCCTGCATCAGAGATCATATGGGTTTCTTGTTTGTTTGAATTTCAGGCTCAGGGTCCTCTTGCAAGCCTGGCAGGAATGTGTTCTCAAGACCTTCTTGCCTTTCAGGAATTGTTGTCTTTGGACACTTCAGAGCAAAGTTTTACCTGTCACCCAGATAGTCCCATAGCAGTCCAGATGTCTTTGAAACCATTGAGAAAATGCATACTGCTGAAGTAAACAGAACCCCTAGGTGTGATGGACCTCAGAGCAATGTTACAAACCCTGTGGGAAGGAAGCACTTCAGAGAGCCACATTTGCGTCTCAGTAGCCTTGGGAGGAGTTACACCACTGGATAATTAGCTCAAGAGGATTCCACTTAGAGGTGCTGATGGTGCAACAACTTCCCCTATGCATTCTAAACCAAATTCAGAGGGGGTAAATTGATCTGCTGCCTTCTCAGTCCTTTTAACCAGGTAAAAGTGGGGCTGGTCAAGAAGTCAAGAACAGTGAGTCAGCAAAGGGGGAATGGGTTCATGAAGACTGACAATTTTTTAATAAGCAAATCAGAGTTCATTTACTGATTGCCTTGGAATTTGGAATGGGTCCTCATCCTCTGTGTCTGTTTACTTCTTTGGCCACAGCATCACTACTGCTTCCCAGGTACCTACTGCTGCAAACTGCTAATAGTGTAGATCCCAAAGCCTGTTGGCACTCACTGGCAGGTACAGCTGTGTCAGCAGCTGCTTCTGCTGCAGCTCCTGGGGCCCCATTTCTAATAACCAGTCTGTACAACACAGGTGAAAAGCAGAAGAAAATAAGGTATTTTAGTGGCCTGGTCCCAGCATACGCTGAATTTTCTTGTCTCTCAAAATCCAGTGTTGAAACCCTGACCCACACTGCAAGGTAAGCAGCCCTACCTTGAGCATCTTGAGAAGCTCATCCTCCTCTGAAGAAAACCACTCTTGGGTGTGAAATGCTCTGATTCTTATCTCAGTCTGGGCTAGCTGTCAGTGGATGTGAAACTAGTAAGTGATGTCATCAACTTGGATCATAGTTTTCAAGCATTGAAGTTTACCTTTGTAGAAGACAGAGTTCCTAGATTTTTCCTTTAGACACTAATTTTTGATTTAAAAGCTTGTATAATCTCCATAACTGACCTTCTCTGTAAGAGATGGAAAAATGAAATGGACACATTATTGGTAGTGAAACCATAAGTAAAAACCAAAATATGTAAGAAAATGATCCACACTTGAAAGAACAAAACCAAAAGTATGAATGTAATAACATGAAATGACTTTGAAGTTCAACTAATTGTTTTAGAACTGGAATCCTAAACCCCATGTCTTGTTTCTACAAGAACCTCTTCACCTGATTTTGTATGACGATAGCTTGGCACTCTAAATGTTTGGGAAAAAGGTAACTAGTTTGGATTCCTGCATGGAAATCCCCAGTTCTAAAAGTGTTTATTACACTTTTTGTCTACAGCCCTTCATGGTGGCAACTGGATAATAATATTTACATGCTTGATATAAAGCATGTAGACATGCTCCTGATAGCCAGGAGGTCTTTTCCAACTCAGTTGATTCTATGATTCTATGATATTTATATGGCATTATTACATATGTGATGTATCCTTTTCAGTGTTGGAAGGATATTCTTCTAATATTGCTTAAATGTATTGCTGTGTTTGCTCTCTAGGATTTCACAGTGCAAGATGGTAAGAGCTAGAAAAAATACAGAAGAGCTTAAAATGAACTCTTTCCATGTAAAATTGCTAATTACATGCCACTGTTTACACAGTTGCATCAAAAAAACCTGATTCTTCTGCCAATGAAGATTCGTATTGCAGAGCCTTTGTGATACCTTCTGATATAAATGGAACTTATTTGCCTAAGGCAAAGTGGTATTTATAAAAGGGCATCATTTCAGCACTCTGCTGAGACTAAAGATGCTCCTCAAAGGCTAAGCTGTTTCCTGCTTCATTCACAATTCCTGTTCAGCTTGATGCTACTCCTGACCCCATCTACGCAACGGGAGGGCTGCTCTGCCCTGTGGTGGTTGAGAAACAATCAGGCACAGCCTCCTTAGCTTGGCCTGTCTACAAAGGCATCTTGCCATGGTGGTGTCCCACTGGAGTCACCTGCTGCTCCCAGTCAATGGGTGGAGTGAGAATGGGGCTGAGCCAGGTGCTGACATCGATGGGAAGTGGTCTCTGTGGGTTATGGAGACTGATTGGCTTTACTTAATCTGTGAGAAGGAAAGCCAGCTGTCATTGGGTGGTGCAGAGGGACAGCTGTGTTTTTAATCACATGCATTAAAAAAGCTATATGAAAATTAATTGGAGTGTAGTGCACAACTGTCACCAGTCTTGTCCCCTCTCCAGCCCTGGCAGCATAGGAGGATTTGATTCCTTCTCAGTTCTAATCTATACCCTTGATTGCACAGGAAAACTGCACTCTTGGCCACCATCCAGAGTTGTAACCCTGTGCCAGAACTTATTAAAAAACACCAGCTGACCCTCTGTATCACTTAATCTTTTCTCTGATCACGAATGGTACGGAGGTACCTTTTTAACACATCAGGACCAACATTTGATGTAATGCCAATGGAAAGCTGCTATGGGCTTTTATTAGTACCTGGGATAACCTTCAATTAAATTTTCAACAGCAAAATAGCTTTCCATTGTGTGTTTGCTGGCAATATATTTGAATAGGAGCTCTCAGCAAAGGAGCTCCAATGGATGGGAAATGTAAAAACTTAATTAATGAGTAAATAAGCAGTTCTGCATGCATGTGTGTAATAAAACTATAGAACTTTCTGTAGCTAATTTCCACTCTTTATAGGTCTTAGAGATTTTGAATGATGGCTTTTCTTTTCATGAGCTTCTTAGTTCTCTCATGAAGCACTTAACTCTAACTCACTGGAGTATAAAGCAATCTGAGTGTTGCCATTGCTCTGCCATAGCCCAGATCAAATGAATGCTGAAGGGAAGGGTTTTATGTTTTAAATGTGCATTAGTTCCATCAGCACTCTCATCATCAGTCCTAGGCTTTTTCCACCTTTTTCCATGAAGTGCACACCTGCATTCTCAAAACTATTACACTTAGTACAGAAATATTGGTAA
Organism: Acanthisitta chloris; assembly: GCF_000695815.1. Classification (NCBI taxonomy): domain Eukaryota; kingdom Metazoa; phylum Chordata; class Aves; order Passeriformes; family Acanthisittidae; genus Acanthisitta; species Acanthisitta chloris. The sequence continues at coordinate 13,093 of NW_008684421.1, read as the reverse complement.
AATTTAGCGACACCTTTAAAAATGTATAGATACAGAAAATTAACTGGATTTCTACTCTGCTCAGATACTTCAAAAACTTCCTGTTTCATCGTGGTTTTCAAACAAATCTTTGCAACTGAAGACACAGGCACAAAGAGCTAGAGAGGGGTCTGGAGGGAGGTTTTCTGGTTTTAAGAGTGCAAATCTGACTTCACAGCTGAAGCCTGTGTGTAGGTAGGTAACCTAATGCCATGATTTCAGCTGCTTTCAGATCATTTCCCTCCAACAAAAGTAAGTGAATGAGGACTAAACAAATTCATTCAGTATGACTGTGGCCTTAATTATACATGATGTAAGGCAATGTCAGTGCTGGGCGGGAGGTTTTCTGGTTTTAAGAGTGCAAATCTGACTTCACAGCTGAAGCCTGTGTGTAGGTAGGTAACCTAATGCCATGATTTCAGCTGCTTTCAGATCATTTCCCTCCAACAAAAGTAAGTGAATGAGGACTAAACAAATTCATTCAGTATGACTGTGGCCTTAATTATACATGATGTAAGGCAATGTCAGTGCTGGGCCA
>NW_008684421.1:338-12516 GCF_000695815.1 Acanthisitta chloris | reverse complement strand
CTGCTCACCTGCTGCTTGTGCTTCTCCCCCAGGGAGGAAGCTCCATCTTGTTTATTCCCAAAGTGGAATCGTTTCAGAAATCTGGCTGAGAAGAGAGACATAGCCAGAGGAGCTGAGAGGGCTGGCCAGAGCTGAGGGCACAGTGCCTGAGCTGGGGGCTCTGGGAGAGAGAGCTGGAGAAGACACTCGTGGAAACACAGCCTTGGATGTGGACCAGTAACACTGCAAGGAAGCTGAGGAGCAATGTCATGGATGTCAACAAGACATGAGAGTCACCCCTGGATCTGCACCCACCTGAACTCCAGAGGTATTTGGATATAGAGTGAAGTCTTCATCCAATAGATGTTAACAGAAATGCTCTGACTTGTGTGGGAAGGGGATTTGCTCGTGCTTTTTTTTAATTCAGCAGTGAGAAAAGGAGGTCTTCTTAGCTTCACCCTTTGCAGCTGCCCATCCCTGCCCAGAGGTGTCTATGATATCAGTGTCTGTTGAGGGTCCTGATGGTGCTTAGCCCTGCAGCCTAACATGAGGTTTTCTGAGCTGGGCCTGGCACAAATAAAGACGTTGGGATTTGGTAGTTAGAAAATGCAATGTGTGTTTTTGTTTTGGTATGCAAATCTTTTCCTTGAATGGGCAATAATACTTTACAAGGACCTAGCAATGGATTATAAAAACTCATAAAATAGTTCCATAGAAAAAAAAACATAGATACATTATGAGCATTTTTGTTGTGTTTTCCTTTTTGAAAACCTCTTCATGTTTCTAAGACCTTGTCTGCATTGGGCTTTTAGCCTCTGACTGGATTAAAGCAACGATAAAAACTGCTGGTGCTGATATGCTGCCACTAAATACACAATGACTGGGGCAGCAAATACTCACTGCAAAGGCAGAGTTTGAGGGAAGGAGGGAAATGAGCATGTATGGAGCAGGCTGTGAAGTGTAGAGTCCAGTGGGAGCTTTTAGTGGTGTGTTTGTTTATTTCTGCTCAGGGGATGAGTAAGAGAGAAGGCAAATAACTTGTCCTGCTGCAGGCAAGGATGCCAGTCATTAGTGTGCAGAAAAGTGTCTGAAATGAGGCTGCTGTGCCTCAGTTGCTGCTATCCAGCTACACAAACAGGCACACAGGGCACGTCAGCCATCCAGGTATTTATCCACATAGCGATGGCCAGGCTGGGAATTCTTCAGTTCACCAGGAGCAAACCTGGCTCAAGCCAGAGGGATGTGATTTTGCTTTTTAGTTACCAAGTATTGCATATAATTGAACCTGCTTCAGAGGAGAAAGGCTGATCTTAAGCTGATAAGTCCTTGTTTAGATGTGACTTAAAATAACTGGCTTTGAGGAGCAGCAGTGCCTCCACTGATCCCAGTGAGATCTGTCACGCTGCCAACACTGGCTGCAGGTCCCAGAATTACCACTGCAAATGACATCAGAGACCTGCTATCCTGTCTTTTCCATCGCCCACTGAAGGACTGAGTGACAAGCAAGAGCAGGAGCTGCTCAGGGCCACCAAGGGCTCAGTTTTAACTCCCCTCCCTGCCTCATTTCAGCAGAAGCAATCACAAGGGGGCAGGGAATGCAGGCAGTGAGAGGTGATCACTAACCCTGCCATGTAGAGGGGCTGCTACCACAAGCTGTGCTGACAAAATAGGACACAGGTGCATGAACTTCCCACTTCTTAAAAATATAGCTGGCTTTCTGTGGATAAACACTAACTTGTCAGTTCAGGACATCCATAACTAGCTCATTCTGTCACATTTTGAAATTTTAGCTCATGATGCAAAAATAAAAGCAGATAGGAGGAGGTGTCACTAAAAGCAAGTGATGAATCCTGGCACTGTCAGCATTTTGGATGGCATGAACACATCTCCATGCACTCAAGAGCTCGTAATATGTATCCTTGTTACTCATCATCATGGGTCTAACCATAACTATGCCCTTAGTTACATGGCAGAAGTATGCATGTTGTTTTTCAAGTATGAAAAGGCCTTTTCCTCATGGCTGGAGCCTCACGTGCTAATTTTCCAGCCTCTAGACTTGGATCCTAGTCTGATAAGAGGACTGGAGCATCTCCCCTATGAGGACAGGCTGAGGGAGTTGGGGCTGTTCAGCCTGGAGAAGAGGAGGCTCCATGGAGACCTCAGAGCAACTTTTCTGTATCTGAAGGGCTGACAAGGAGCCGGAGAGGGACTCTGTGTTACAAACTGCAGTGATAGGACAAGGGGTAATGGGTTCAAACTGAAGGAGGAAAAGTTTAGGTTGGATGTGAGAAAAAAGTGTTTTACTCTAAGGGTGGTTAAACACTGGCACAGGTTGCCCAGGGAGGCTGTGGCTGCCCCAACCCTGACAGTGTTCAAGGCCAGGCTGGATGAGCCTTGAGCAACCTGATCTAGTGAGGAGGTGTCCCTGCCCAGGGCAGAGGATTGGGACTAGATGACCTATAAGGTCCATTCCAACCCTTAAATTCTATGATTCTATGATTGTGTGTTTGCAGAATACTACTAATGAATTTCTAAAATCCAACTGCAAAGCTGGATTTTTTTCATGCTCTTTTCATGGCATAATAATGATGATGATGTTGACCATTGCCTTTAGTGCTGGGGACTCAGGAGAGGGTGGATGGATGGAGGAAAAAAAATATAAAGGGCTTCATGAATTGGTGTTGCAAACTGTCCAGGATAGAAATTAAAGATGGATCAGTTAAAGATCTTCTTTTCCAGGAGTTTTGTCCTCTGAGATAGTCAGAGGAAACTTAAAATTCCTGTAAGATCTCGTATCCATTGCACAAGCAGAGTAAGGAAGTAATAAGGCACGTTTAAAGCTTTGACAAATAACTTTCTTAACAAATACTAGCCCTTAATAATGTGCATCATGCTTTCCTTGTCTCAGGTGGAGCAAAGCAAACAACAGCTAGTGACAGTTCTAGCTGATCATGTCCTAAAGGCATCCAGATTTCACACATTGATTTGTTCTATCACAATATACTTCCAGTAGCAACATTCCTTCATTCTTACCTTTCTATTATGGTAATTGCAGTGTCAGCTAAGTAGTCTAGTTGTCTATTACAGAATTAAAATCTTGAAAAATATAGTGCTCTAATGTATTGTATGCTAAACCAGCCCTAGGGTTTGCAGACATTTCTAACCTATCTGCACACTGCAAAACAATTGTTCTTACTCATTTGACATAAGAGATGAAATAGAATTTTAAGTGTATCACGGCTTAATATTTATCACGTCTTTCTGAGTAATTAACAAGATTTTTGTTTAGGTCTCCAGAAAGCATTATTCATTTCTGCTTGTTTACATAAGAAGCAATTATTGCCAATCCCTCCCCTGGTGAACAGCAGTACCTTGCTTCAAGCAAAAATAATGCTGTTGCTGGGCTAATATCCTTTTCTGGAAGAAAATGGAGCTGACTCAGTGTGTGCAGTTGAGCTCTCAGAACTGTTTCTCAGGAGCAAAACAGGTTATGTGAGAACATGACCTTGGTGAGCTGCGTTAATGACTGTGATTTAAAATTCCAGGCTTTTGTCTCAAGTAGAGAAATAGGTGAGACAAAATGCCTTCAAAACAACCCAGGTAGCACTAGACAAATTGCAGATACAATTTACAAAATGTACAGTGGGTAAATAGGTGATCTCCAGTTAAAGTACACTTAGTTTTTCCCAAGCTGGCATGTGTGGAAGCTTGATGTACTAAACCCACAAAATCTGTGTTTGTAGGAGGTCTCTTTGAATCCCTGTACTGTGGTGGTGTTGGCTCATAGCTGGCTGACCAGGAATACAATTGTCCTTGTCCACACCAGCACTGAGCATATTGGCCTAGTAACTTAACTGGCTGGCAAAGATCAGCCCCAAATATATTTTGTGAGTGATTTGTAATTTAAGATGAGAAATGCATGTTTGTTGTCAAAGGTAATGGCTATTCAGACTGGGGTTAGAACTTCTCAGCATGGGTTATATCACCAGAAAGGTCCAGCACACAGTATTAAGGAGCAAATGCTACTCATGTTTAAGCTGGACAACACTTTAAGGATGTAAGACTTCTTTGAATTATGGTGTAATAGATTATCATTGAATCATGGAATCATCCGGGTTGGAAAAGACCTCCAAGATCATCAAGTCCAACCCCATTGTGGTTACCTGGGAGAAGAGACCAACCCCCACCTGACTCCAGTCTCCTTTCAGGGAGTTGTAGAGGGTGATAAGCTCTCCCCTGAGCCTCCTCTTCTCCAGGCTGAACACCCCCAGCTCCCTCAGCCTCTCCTCATGGCACTTGTGCTCCAGTCCCTTCACCAACCTCATTGCTCTTCTCTGGACCTGCTCCAGCACCTCAATATCCCTCCTGACCTGAGGGGCCCAGAACTGAGCACAGGATTCAAGGTGTGGCCTCACCAGCACTGAGTCCAGGGGCAGAATCCCCTCCCTGGTCCTGCTGACCACACTGTTCCTGATCCAGGTCAGGATGCCATTGGCCTTCTTGAACACTTGAGCACACTGCTGGTTCATGTTCAGCTTCCTGTCTATCCAGTTTGTAAGAGAATATAACAGAGTTTTGGTCTCCTATGGGAAAGATTTAGGGGAGACATCCCTTAAAAATATTCACAGCACATACAAAGCATTTGGCCTTTCAAATTTTTACACACATTTGCATATGTTCTACTTCCATTGCTCAGAAATGCTCATGTCTTTGAAATATGAGAGGTACAGAACGCAGTGTTTTGAAGAACACGCACATGTTCCATTAGCTGATAAGTAAACATTCTGCAGTGATGCAGCCCGTGGTGTGCAGTTGTTCTCTTTGGGTGTAGTTAGGCAAGTGTGGATGTAGTCTTCCTCACGCATGAACTGTCTTCCTTAATCTTAATCCTTCTAATCCATAGACCTTTCCTGTGTCAGGTGAGGATGAGTGCTCCGTGTGCTCCCAGCTATCACTGGCCTAGTTTCCCTAAATCCAGACCATCCTATATCTGAACTCAGTGTTGTATCACTTTAATCATCAGAGAGATCACACTGTCTTCAGTTATTTATGCCTTCGTAGATTTACTTCAGAATAATGCCAAGGCGTAGGAGGATTATAAAATCATACTTTCCTTTCTGTACCTTCAGCTCTGAATTACTGAATGAGACCTTGTTCTTAAATTCTTCTGCCTTTATTCCATGCATATTTTCTTTTTACTTTCTGTACATTTTTCTGATTGTACTTGTTACTGCATGTACTCAGTTCTAAGAGCTTTCTAATGCTTTCTATATGCTTTCTAACATGTTTTCTAATGTGTTTTCATGGTATAGAATAGAATGGTACTGTATGTAAGTACATTAGTATTTAATTTGGAATTTATTTTTCTTTGGATTTTTTTAAAACCAGTGATCCCTTTGCCCAGTACTGCAGTGGGATAGCCTTAAAATGTATTGAATTTTGCAATTACTATTATCAAATTATTGAGTTTGTTAATCAGTTTATTTCACAGTTACTTTCTTAAGCATATAAAACCTAGTTGCTAGAGAAGATGTTTCATTGCCTGCTGTTTCTGATATCAGATTTTCAATCACTAAGTAATTGCTATGAAGCAAAGGAGTGTGTCCATCAGTCAAAACTTAAATCAGCATCCTCTTATCATTACTGAGGAGTAATTTGGAGAGTGAGGGTTCCCTTAAGCCGTAGGTTGCACAGACTGCCTGATGCAATCAGTAAGGAACAATGTAAATGTATGATTGAGTAGATCTGACATTCAGCTCAGCATTTCCCAGAAGAAGGATGTAAAAGCCCTTGAATAATCCCTGTTTTTACACATGTACAAATGTCAGAGACGAGTTTAAGGAAGTAGTTAATTTCTTCCCTCCTCCACTCTAGCTACCAGCATGTCTCAGGTCTGCTACTCCAGTCTTGCATAGCTGCAGTGTCTCCAAAGTGCTCTGCAGAAGTGTGGTGGGCAAATGGCACCAACTATAGAAGGCCACAAAGCATTGTCTTGCAGGTACCAAGCAGCAGACAGCCTGGCAGTGATCAGCTCGGCCTGCAAAATCAGACACTGCTATGTCCCTGATACTTTGAAGGATTCCCTAGCTGAGCATAGTGAAATCGGTGGGATAGCTTTCTTTCCATACCTCTGGCAGGGGAAGAACATTATTCCCTCCTCTAGAAAACACACTGGAAGCCACTCCTTTGAAGTTGCACCATTTTATGGGAGCATTGCTGTACTGCACTACAAAGGAAATCCAAGTGTGTTTATGAACTTAAATTCTGCAGACTAAATTTCACATGTATTAAAATGACTGATTTATTATGCCAAAGTGAAATCAGATGCAGGTATGACCCTGAATCCAAAATCAGTTTTATGTACGAGTGCATAATGAAGTTTGAACAGTCATTCTCTGAGTATATTGATGAACAGTACCTTGGTGTCTATGAGTCACCAAACACTAACACTTGATTTTTACACAACAGACCTGGGACATCTTGCAATAGCTTTCTTTTCCAAAGTGCCTACTATAGTTTTGGCTCTTACACACCCCAACTGTGAGGTAGAAGTTCCACCATGTATGTGGTTTACAGAGGAGACAGGATAAATGGAGGATGCTTTCCCAAAACACGCCTTGGGTACATTGGAGCACCCACTTAAATCATGGCATTTCTCAAATATGTTGAGAGTTTACCTCAATTTTCTCAAATAACCCTAAACATCTGACTTGTGCCAGAGCCCAAATGTAAGCTTCTGTTTCGGAAATCCTTGGCCTCATTTGTTTCCTTGTTGAAGTAAAATGGTTTTGTTTTATGAAAACATTGCAGAGTAGCTGACTAAACAAAGCCCATTAAATAAAAGCAAACTATTGCAAGCCTTTGCAGCTTTCACCTGCTCCAGCAGGAAAGCACTCTTGGATTGTTCTAGCCACTCACTGTCACATTTCAGGGTTGATAGCTGACAGCTCTATCTATGGAACAGTACTTGTTTACCATGTTTATTTATTCAGAACTGCAGAAGAAAGCACGTATGTTCTGGGAAGTGGCTCTTTTCCTTTCCCCTTGTCAAGTTTCAGGTGCTTATAGGGTGATCCAGACAAACCTGGGAGTCTCGTTATGGTGGTCTATAAAGCAAAAAGGTCTCTGTGCTTGGTGCTGCTTCAATGAAGAAGCAATCTTAAATCTGTGCTGTGCCAAGGCTGGAAGGGGTGTTGGCAGACTGGGCTGCAGCATGCCCAGTGCATCCATACCCATGGAGCAACGCCTGGGCAAGTTGTGGGGGAGCTCAGACTGGGCAGCCACGGGTGTAGATGCAATGTGGAAGGCACAGGCATGGACTTGGATCTGGGTTTGGATGTTTCCATGGTCTATTTGATGATTAAATTGTATTTTAAGGCTCTCAGGACACCACTGACTTTTGAGCCCAAAGGAATGACCTTTTTTTTCTGCAGGCTTGAGTTACCATTCATTGTTTGATGATTTGATTCCTCTTGGCTGCCTTTGACGCTGTCAGCTCCACTGTAACGTTTCTCTGGCCTAGAAAATGACAGGAGGCTTTTGAGCAAGAAAGTTCAACAGCAGAAACAATGTCTATTTTTAATCCTTCCTCTGGTTTTCCGTGGGTGACACCATTTCTCATAGCATGGCAGTTCCAAGGTGCGGCAGTGTTGCAGAGCCTGCCTTGCAGCTTATTTTACAGCTTCTAACCCATTTACATGCCTTCTCCTAGTCAGAAATCTCAGGTTTTCGGGGGGTTATCATACTATTAACACCTGAGCAGCACTGTGATTTATCACAGTGGGTTGGCAACAGAGCTATGGTATGAGAAAATACAAGCTAGGAATTTAAAGAAGTCCTCAAGCATTAACAAAGCTGAACTGTGTCAAGTGGTGATAAATTTTCCTCTATACCCTTGATCACCTTATTATTAATGTCATCAATCTCCCTCTGTGAAAAGTGGCTCTGGGCATGGCCATATTACCAAATGTTCTACTAAATAATTAATCACTGTGGCATTGTGCCAGAGTTTGCTGCTTTCCAATTTAATCTTAGCAACTTAACTCATTTGTTTCTTTATTTGGAAACAAAAAGCTTCACTGATAAAACTGAGTCAAATGTACTGATATGTATATATGGAGACTGTTTAGCATTGAAACCTCATGCTGCTCATGCTAGAAATGTTTTTCCATCTTTTAAAACAACAACAGATAATTAACAATTGTGAGAATGATCACTTCAGGAACACAAGCTGTTTGTGCTGCTAGAACTCTCAACCCAGCTGGCTCTCTCTGCCCTTTCAGGAGTAGCTCAGCCCTCTCTCTGTTTTAGGATGGCATTCAATACCAGGCTGTCTTTACAAATGAAACATTACAATGTCAATTTGATGGTTTAATAACAAAATGATCAGTCATATGAGTCCCTTTGTGAATATGATTATTGTTTGTAGCTAAAGCAAAATAAGTTCTATGCAAATGTTCAAAAATGTCACCTTCTCTTTAGTTACAATTCATATCATTCAGACTAACACTGTATTAATTTGTAGCGTTCAATTATTTAATGAGTCATGGAGAAAGTTTGCTAATCCTAGTCATTCATTTTTCACAGGTTTGCAGGCATACACTGAAATACATTCTCTTGAGACCACGAGTTTTGTCCCACCCAAGCACTTCTTTGATGGTCTCTGCGATTTCATATAAGTCAGTTTGGTTTTACTTTAACCATATGCACCTTCCTGTAGGACTTAATTTTGTTTGTGTCCCTCCAGGGATTTTTCACTGAAAGCTCTCACATCTGTTGTACCAGTGACACTGTTGGATTTCCCCCCTCTAGCTCCTTCCCAGGAATCAGTGGGCAGCAGCCTGCTCATCAAAGATTAATGCCAGCTTTCCACACATATTTACCCATTCATAGACTCTCCTCTTTGGCTTGTGGTTTTGTTTTTATTAATTCCCCCTGGATATTAGTTTGAATTGGCCAAATATAACATTGCTTTTCTGTTCTCTTTCCCGATGAGTCAGTTGACTGTATGTGCTTCCAAATCAGTATTTTTATAAGCTCACTTGCAATCTTCCCTGCTATTTACTGCTTGCTATTCATTCTCTGTTGTTGAACAAAACATATGGCAGTGGTTTTTTTCCTCTTGACTGAATGCCTGAAACTTTTTAAAAGGGAAAGTGAGAATAGTTAATGAGCTTTTCTTTCTGGAAATCAAAAAACCCCCAAACCAAACAAGCATTTCTGAATACATGAATGTGGTTAGTAGGAACCATGAATGTTTTCACAGATACTCCTTCCCTGCCTGAATGCTCTAGGGTGATGCAACTACTTCTTTACTGCCTTTAATTGTGCTATTGTGCCTTTGCCTTTTTAATTAAAATATAAATCGACTACTGTTTTGAGCTCCTATCATTAGGCATAGCTTGTGTAGGAAAAGGTCACTGTCTCCCACAGTCACTAGTGTATGTGTCTTGTGCAGGTTAAATTTCCAGTTAGAAACATAAGTTATTAATCATTTTATTGGTGACTGTTATATGTACTGTCTAGCCCAAAATTCTTTGGTTTCTCTATGGGACACTCAGCATAGACGTGTACCAGAAAAGTGTTAAGACTGCAGGTGACACATTACACTAGTATCTCCAAAGCTCTGCTCTGTAAAATCTACATTGAAGCAAAAGGTGTGGTAAAATTCCTGTTAAGAAAAGTTTTGTCTGTGCTGTATGTAAACATCAGAACTCTATGAAGAAGCTCTAGAAAAATAGTGAAGACATGTAGGAACCTGTTTAAATCAATGTTGTTTTTTACGTATATATATACACACACATTTTTAAGCCTTAGACATCTGTAAAAATGAAGTTGCTTTATCAGTGTAGGCTGAAGTTGAGGTTTCATCTCTGATGCTGAGCTGAGTTAGGAGCCACAGGGATTGCCAGGGATGAGGCTCTCCAGCTTGGAGTACTGTCTCCATCATCCACCAGCCCCAAAGGATGCGGGGGGAAGTTTAAAAACTATCATTGTAGACTAGTGGATTGAACACAGTTTAGTCTTTTTAACTGCAAACCCTTTGAAATTGGTTTAAACACTAATGAATGAAAGCTTTAAAACCTGTTAGGATTTAATAGTTAGCTCTAAGGATTCTTGTTGTTATTTGAATGGCTTACTCTTACGTCAATTATCTTCAGATATGGAATGTACTAGACAGCTTTTGGGAACATAAGAGATCCTCTGTGATGAATATCTGATGTGCTCCTGCACACAGAAAGGCTCTGACAGGCTTGGACAGTATTTGGAGGGCAATGACAGTACTTCATCTGCTTTGTGTCTGTAACAAGTTTGCCCTCTCCTCAGTTACAGGCCTGGGGTACTAGTTGGGATGATGTAGCTCTTATCTCACTAGAGACAGCCAGTAAGAACTGGAGAACATCCACACCAAAGGCCTTACCATTTTTCCAAAGTCATCTCGCTGGGGTGTTATGTCCCTGTCAACTCCTCCTTTACCCTCGAGACTGTTAGGGATACAGCCAATAGCTGTGTCAATTTGCAATAAATATAGCCAGTTACACAGTTAGAGTTTGGATTTCAAATGACTCAAAAATTCAGGCAAACTTAAAGCATACACATTAATGCACCCTGTAATAAAGGTGAGGCTAAACACAAAGTTTACAACAAATCTGCATTTGGAATTAAAGTTTCTTTGGAATCTCCTCATAAAACTTGATAGTATTCAGATCTAGCCATTTAATGAGCATCACATTTAATTTCAAGATGTGGATTCCATGCATTTCTCAAAGTGAGGCTTTTGCCAAGGTGTTTTACTCTCAGTCCTTGGTGATTACCTGTGAGCAAACAAGAGCAGAGGGTTCAGATGAGATCTGGTGCTGAGCAGATGAGCTCTGTGCTGCCCAGTGCTTTATCTCCCATTTTCCCTTACGTCAAATTGCTTTTGTAGTTTTATCCTGAACCTTCCCTGCCTTGAATAAAACGTGAAAGATGGTGTGACACAAATCCAGGACTTCTTTCCTTGTGCTAATATTCACATTGCATTTATTAACTTTACTCTGTCTCTACTGATGTAAGTAAATCCTTTGGCAGAAAGCTCCCTGGATTTGCTCCTGTTGCACAAATGCCCACATTTTCCAAGTTTGAAAAATGAGTTTCTTCTCCCTCCAAATCCCTTTTCATTTCTTCCAGTAAGTGTGAAACTGTTTTAAGTATAACAGCTCCATACTCCTACTATAATTTAGGTAGCATCACTTTTGTTTTAGTAGCTCATGACCCTTATAGCTCAGAAACTCCTATGGATAATGATTTCCTGCTTTCCAAAATTGTCAGTGGACATCTCTTCTGTTTCAGTTCTAAACACTTGGAAGCGTTTTTTTCCAGTAACTGAGGTGACTGACTTAGTTGGTCTTTGGATTAGAAGTATATACCCTGTTAATCTGCTTTTAGCAAGAGTGAGTATATTCCCTGCCACTCAAGTACACTGCAGATGACTCTGGATGCCACCAGGGCTTGTGCCTCTGAAATGTGGTGTCTGTGAGGGGGAAGGAGGAAGAGATGTTGGTGGGACTGCTGCACAGTTTCTAACTGTACCAAGTAACTCACTGCCTGCTGATTTGTAGGTACAGCTGTGTTCATGCTCCTGCCCTCAGCGTTGCAGCCCTCCCCTCCCCTTCTATGTGCTGAGCTGTGACAGAGGCACTTAACCTGCACAAACTGAGGGAAACAAACCCACCCCTGCAGAGGCAACCCCACAACCTGCTGTAACTAACCCTTTCCTCTGGGCTTTGAAACCTTCTTCCCATTTGTTGTTTTTATTTCATTTATCTTTGGCAGGTGCTCATTTATTTTGTCTTTCCCACCAGAGCAGGTTGCTCAAGGCTTTATCCAACCTGGCTTTAAACACTGCCAGGGTTGGGGCAGCTACAGCCTCCCTGGACAACCTGGGCCAGTGTCTCACCACCCTCACTGGAAAAACTTCTTCCTAATACCTAGACTAAATTCTCCCTCCTTCAATTTGAACCTATTACCCCTCATCCTATCACTGCAGCTCCTGACAGAGAGTCCCTCTCCAGCATCCCCATAGCCCCATTAGATATTAAGAGGCTACTATGAGGTCTTTACACAGCTTTCTCTTCTCCAGGCTGAACAGCCCCAACTTCCTCAGCATCACTCGCCACCGGCCTACGGGAGTGGCACCAGATAACGGCGTTAGTGGCTG
>NW_008684421.1:0-225 GCF_000695815.1 Acanthisitta chloris | reverse complement strand
ACGGCGTTAGTGGCTGGGCTGGGGCCGTGAACGGGCAACGGAACGGAGCTGAAAGGAGCCAGGGAACAGTCTAGGACAGGGTCTGGGACAGGGTCTGGGTCAGGCTCTGGGACAGGGTGCGGGACACGGCGCGGGACACGCCGTAGGACCGGGTGCAGGACACGGTGCTGGACACGCCGTAGGACAGGGCGCGGGACAGGGTGCGGGACGCGCGGAGCCCCCGCA
>NW_008684420.1:2635-3072 GCF_000695815.1 Acanthisitta chloris | reverse complement strand
GCCATGGTGTGGAATATCCCTTTGGCTTATTCAGGTCACCTGTCCTGACTATGCTCCCCCTCAGTTTTTGTCGTGTACCTTCTCACTGGCAGAACATGAGACACAAGAAAGAAAATGTCCTTGATTTAAGGTAAACTCAACTTAGCAGAAACCAAAACTGCAGTGTGTTATCAACATTATTCTCATTAAGAATACAAAAGACAGCATTGTACCAGCTACTGAGAAGAAATTGACTTCATCCCAGACAAAACCAGCACAATCCTGCAGTCAGAAATACATACCCAAAAGAAGCGTCAGAAAATAATAATTATTTTATTTATTAAGTGGGACAAAACTAATAACTTCCAGAAATCAAAGCTTTCTCCTCTAGTGGTTTGCCAGAAGAGAGGAAGCTGGGATTTTTTCTATGTGAAGGAGATTTTTGATTTCCTCTTCAT
>NW_008684420.1:634-1208 GCF_000695815.1 Acanthisitta chloris | reverse complement strand
CTGGTTGCTTGTTCTGATGTTCTTCGGTAGCTCGACTCTTGGGGACATGAGCATCTACATGACATACCTTAACCGTACCTTCACAACCAAGTTCTCCATCCGGGTGGCAATATCTTGCCACAATGCAGCAGCCCAGATGGGTTTTCCTCTATGCTGCCAGTTATTCTGCTTCCATTGCTGCAACCACCCCCATAGGGAATTTGCCACCATCCATGAATCAGTATAAAGATAAAATACTGCACATCTTTCTCATTCAACAATGTCTAAGGCCAACTGGATAGCTTTCACCTCCACAAACTGTCTTGATTTACCTTGTCCTTCAGTAGTTTCTATGACTTGTCATAGGGACTCCATACAGCTGCTTTCCATCTATGATGCTTTCCCACAAGGCAGCAAGATCCATCAGTAAACAGGGCATACTGCTTTTCATTACCTGATAATTTATTATATAATGGGGCCTCTTCAGCATGCCGATCCTCTGGTGACATTCCAAAATTGTTGCCTTCTGGCCAGTCCATCATGATCACTTCTAAGATCTCTGGATCACTGGGATTTCCTATCTGAGCTTGTTGTG
>NW_008684420.1:0-226 GCF_000695815.1 Acanthisitta chloris | reverse complement strand
TGTTCCAGGTCACTTGGTAGAGTGGGTTGACAACCTGACTATAATTTGGAATGTGCATCCTCCAGAATCCCACAACACCTAGAAAAGCTTGTGTTTCCTTCTTGTTGGTGGGTGGAGACATCGCTGTTATCTTATTGACAATGTCCTTTGGCATCAGACGATGTCCATCTTGCAGTTTTATTCCTAAAAACTGAATCTTTTGTGCTGGTCCCTTTACCTTACTTTC
>NW_008684419.1:0-433 GCF_000695815.1 Acanthisitta chloris | reverse complement strand
GGGGAAAAATATTGAAATTTTGGGGTAAATATTGAGGTTTTGGGGGAAAAATTGTAATTTTGGGGCAGGAAAGTCAAAATTTTCGGGGGAAACATCAAAATTTTTGGAGAGAAATTGAAATTTTGCAGGGAAATCGAAATTTTGGAGGAAAGAATGGAAATTTTGGGGAGAAAATGGAAATTTTGGGGAGAAACATCGAAATTTTAGGGGAGAAACATTGAAATTTTGGGGGAAGAATTGAAATTTTGGCGGCAAAAATCGAAATTTTAGGGGAAACCTGAAAATTTTAGGGGGGAAAAATTGAAATTTTGGGGGGAAAAATCGAAATTTTGGCGGAAAAATATTGAAATTTTGGGCAGAAATTGAAATTTTGAGGGGAAAATCGAAATTTATCACCCGATCGTAACGAGGAGGAGGAGGAGGAGGAAGAGGA
>NW_008684418.1:88576-88922 GCF_000695815.1 Acanthisitta chloris | reverse complement strand
TGGTTCTTACAATAACTGTATGATCAGGGATGAGTTAGATTTTTTCTTTTGTCTTTGCTCAAAGCCATAAATAAACAAATATAAAAGATTATTAATAAATTGAAGAAAATATATAAAAAATAAAACCATGAATATTTTTTGTTCCAATATCTTTATAACTGAGCAAGTTTTGCTTTACCATGAAAGAAGAACTTTCTTACTTCTTTTTTCTGAGCCCAGAAGTGATATGCACTGAGTACGGGGATGTGGAGAAAAAGCTGACTAATTATATCCACTCTAGGAAGAAAAGGGCTTAGAAATTTGAGGATACTACCTGATTTGCTCATGCAATTCCTAAGATACATTT
>NW_008684418.1:86678-88555 GCF_000695815.1 Acanthisitta chloris | reverse complement strand
TCTCATTTAAACCATTGCCATTTATCTATAGTATTATTTTAGTACAAACATTTGAAAATTAAATTTGTCTTTATGTAAAATATTAAATGCCATGAGGGAGAATCCCAAGTAGTTATTAGTGTAACTTAAGGAAAGCGTATTCTACTATATTTTCACTTTTATCTTACTGTGTGTGCCAATCCCAGATGGTGGTACCTCTGAACCTGTGTATAATAGTTGACATTTCAAGGGAACATTGATGCACAAGTAGTGTTCATTAATTACATTTTAGGTCACTGAAAATTAAAAAGCATACTGCATTCAAATCATTAGCACATTATATGTTTTGCAGTAACTTCAGTAGCATCAATAGTGTCCCAGATTGATAAACTGATTTTAGGCAAGCTTGAGTAGTTGTATTTTCAATTTGCACCCTAAAGTGTATTGTGAATTCCTATCAGTAGGCTGGGGTTTTTTTCACTCTGCATTACTAGGATATAGCTCCAGTCCAATGGTAGTCAAGCATTGCACTAGAAAAGTCTTGTTTAGCACCAATATTCAATTGTCCTGGATACAGGAGACCACTCCACAGGTTGTACTTTGCTGTTTGGTCCAGTCTTATTATTTCATACATCTTTGTGTACAAAACCAAAAGAAACAAAGGTGGGATTTTAGTGATATTTCATATAACTAATATACGATATCTATGTGTATCTACACATCAATTTACATAGTTTTTTAATCACTCCATTTCTAATATCTCTATTTACCTCAGCTTACTTCATACCTTACCTTGGACTGGAACCAAAGTAAATTTTATTTCGAATAGCAAACTTTCATGGCTTGATGCATGTCATTAAAAGTTAAGCTTAATATTTCTGTTTAAAAATTTGTCCATAAGTTCTTTCACTGACCTTAATATTTCTATCCATGTGGATTCTTTTCTGCTGTCTAGATGACATTGTCCAGTGAACAAACCTGGGGGTTTTGTTTAAAAATACTAAGTCAAATTTTTAAATGAACCCACTATTCAACTGCTGTGGGAATACACAGTGACATAGTGGTTTCTGCTGTTCTGAAGTTCTCTGTTCACACCAAAAATTGTTTAAATATAGGTACAGAAAGAGTTTGTTTACAAATCATGGGTCTGAGCTAAAAGCATTATCTGATCACTCTGTAAGAATTGAGTGTGAAAATTTGTTTAGTGGGTTTGAGCGTTCCTCTCCCTCCTTTAGCTTTTAAGCAATGAAAAATAAGAACATTAATATTGCCCAAGACTATGTCCTATAAGAAATACATGCTGTGAGTCTTCAATTTATACATTTTCCACCAACAATCAGTACTCAATGCTGTTTTGCATTCTTACCACTGTGAATCACCTTCTTGATTGGCAGAGTGGGTCAGGCATGCAGATGGCATAATTTCTGGTCCATGGTTACTTTTCCCTCACCTCAGTGAAGGCATGTAGTATCTTAATATGCAATATCTGAACAATGTGAGGTAGCACTGAATTTTTCAGGTCAAGATATGGGAACATAAAAAAAAAAGAAAAACAGTGACAGTAGACAAGCAGGGTATCCAATTAAATGAATTGATTTTAAATCTACTTGTGTGTCTTCTAGATATATTTTTAAATACCACTACTTGTATGTGCACCCAGCTTAAAAATATTTCAGTTGTGAGAATGGAAACCACATTTACCAATTCCATTAGATGGTTTAAGGTGTATGCCAGTTCAGGTGATCTTTGGCCTGTGAATTGATAGACTTAAGCACACATTTGAAGTGAAACTAGACTTTTCCTCATCTCTGAAACTGAGTTGTGTGATGTTATTTCACCTGCTTGCAGAAGATACCATATTTTTTACCATTCTCCTGTTTTATATGTCAGATTTGCAA
>NW_008684418.1:82984-86643 GCF_000695815.1 Acanthisitta chloris | reverse complement strand
TTAGTTCTTGCTGAAAGGTCATTGGCAAGTTTGAATCAAGTAGAACCACAGAGCAAAAGAAGCCATCAAATCCCGTATCTTCAACCAGTCCAAACTAGCCTGGGCACTGAAGGGAAGCAGGTACTCAGACTGTTTCTCTGGAAAGTCAGCAGGCTACTGAAGGGCCTCTAATACTGAACCATGGCTCTCAACAAATGTGAGGTACAATCCAAAACTTAAGTTCCATTGTCAGATGCTTCTGGACTCTACAGTTACTGAACAGTTTGCATAGACACAAGCAATAATTCCTATAGCATTAGCAAAGCATCTTGTCTGTCTTCTATTTAATGACTACTCCACTCCTTATAGGTTCCATATTGCACTTGGCATCACAAAATCTGAGATGTTCTCTGAGTGGTTCATTGGGTGTGATCACTACTCATAGGTCTAGTTACACGCCTTTTCTTCAGAAAGCAAAATATGTGCAGTCTGTGTCCAGTTTAGCTGCCCCAGTGTAAAGGTTTTAAATTGAGAGATGTGGTTTTGAAGTAAGAAACATTCCTGTGTTTCAGAGGACAATAGCTACAGATCTCAGTCTTCATGTGGGCAGTTAGGCATATTTGGGTTCTAGGCTGGGCTCTTCTTGAATTTGAATATTTTTTTCTCTACAAAGTCAACATTAATAATGGGTTTGCTGTTCTTATTACACCAGAGGTGTAGAATGCATTTTTGGGCAGATGCCTGCAGTGTTTTATAGTAATTAGTTTTTTCTAAGACCTGGAAGATTTGCATCCAATTATATTAGTTCCCCTAGTCCAGCCAAGAGGCAGTGTGAGGGATAACTGATGCCACATCATTGTCCACTGCAACAAAAAATCTAGGTAAAGAAAGAAGATGAACAATAATATTAGAGCTGCTCTGACAAAGAGCCAGAAGTAATCCTAAATATGACCTGGACTGATCAATTCACATCTGAACTCTCTGTGATAAACTAGATTGTACTGCAACTGCAAACTTTGCTTTTTTAAAATCTGCCAGTCAGTACCCTGTTTTTGCCTGTGATTTGTCTTCATCCTGTGCTAAGTCATCTTGGCAACTGAAATGTGTACCAATATTTGGAGGCAGTAGTGTATCTCAATTGGATGTCAGTTTGGCTGATTCCTGCTTGTTGATATTCAACCCCACAACCAAACACGATAAAGGAAGTGCATTGTGTGCATTTTACCAACTGGTATTATGCTAATACCTTCCTTCAGGAAGGACTATTTTAATGATTCTCTTGGGCTTTTGATATTATATCACAGATAATGGTACCTTGGGCAAAAATGGAGAATGCCATGGAAAAGCCCAAGATAATGGTTTTGACATCTCCTTTCTTTCCTCCAGTAGCAAGAAGTTGCTCATCAGTTCTACCAGACAAATCAGATTACAGATGGGATAGCTCAAGGCTTTTGCTTTTGTTCTTGTCCGCTTTGCAAGACAAAAAGATGTGGACATAATTCAGAATTCCAAGTCAAAATCTTGACTGAAGTAATGCACAGAGAGAAATAAAATTTTCTCATAGAGCATATGCTAATTTTAGGTCAACTCACATATAACATCAGAAAACAAGTTTTTAGACCATGGAAAAAAATTAATTTGTTCACCAGTGCATGCTTGACTTAAGGTGGCATGTGCCCCTTAACTCTGCATAATCTGCTGTGTGGGTTAGATCAAAGATAACCTCCGAGCCAGAAAGTTTAAAATTGCATCTTTGGGCTTTAAATCTCCTGGGTTTATACATTTAAATGTCCCAGAATAACAAATCCAGATACAAAAAAAAAAAGGGACTTTAGAAATCCATTAGGTTTTGATCCTCCTCTACAAATAAGCATTACAACTGTGTTTCTATGAAAGCTGAATTAATCAGAATGAAAGTGTCTTACACATCTTCACATATCTATGAGAGAAGATGAATACTTTATACCCTTTTTTTTCCTACTTGGGTCTATGACAGTCAAGTGTTTTGTGAAAGAGGAGTCATGTTTTTAACTGGTCTTTAGTCATTGATTTTATTTACAGCTTGCTAAGAAAAAAAGAGCTGGCATTGTTAATAACTGGCAAAAACTGACGTATCTGGGGTAAACTTCCATTGTGTAGGCAGTGTTATTATGGCAGAGAGCACTGAGCGCAGAGAACCATATGCCATGGTCCTGGTTACACTG
Organism: Acanthisitta chloris; assembly: GCF_000695815.1. NCBI lineage: Eukaryota > Metazoa > Chordata > Aves > Passeriformes > Acanthisittidae > Acanthisitta > Acanthisitta chloris. The sequence continues at coordinate 84,460 of NW_008684418.1, read as the reverse complement.
GCTATTTCAAGTCCATGATTGTCAATGAGGTCACACATTATTTATTGCTGCACTCTGCCAGGTCACTTTTTGCCCTGTTATCCTGTTGCTAATACTCCTGTGCAAGACAGAGATGTGAATACCTGGAACATACAGAAATTGCTCTGTCTTCTAGAACAGTTTTTTCATCATTTCAGCTGTGGTTGGTGATAAAATTCATTGCATCAAGTGGAATGATTGTTCTCTAGGATTTTTTCCCTTTTTGTCTCATGCTTTTGAAGTACTACTTCTCAGTAGTGATGGGACATACTGATGTCACTGCCCAAGTGCAGTGAAAAGAGCAAAAGTGACAATAACAATGAGTAGAAGAAAGGCAAAGAGAATTGCCCGAGGCAGAAAAAAAATTATTTCCTTGAAATAAGGCATTTGTGTTGAGATTCCCTGAAGGACATGAAAGGGATAGGGGAGGAAAGATGACAGCATGTCATGTCCTATTTAAGGCTGCCAAGCGGCTCAGTCATGAGGGTAACGATACAACAGAAGGAGCAGGAGAAATCAATTTCTCTTGTTTCTGTCACAAATACAGGACTTCTTTTAGGCAATTTAGTTTGTTTATTTTGAGAACTGAAAGTTGATAGACCCATTTTTCTAGTTGCTTCTTTTGATACCAGAGATGGGCCTGCTAAAAGGAGGGTGTAAGAGAGATCATCAGGAAAACCACAAAACTGGTGGGTGTTCCGGGTACTTTTTGTTACTGAGCCCATGCACACTTTTTCGCACCTTTTTTATACTGAAAAATGCTGTAGTGATTTTTTTCTTGTTATAATAACATTGCACTCTGAGTCTAACAGTTACTTTATAAACATTGGAAAATATGCAGAAAATTTGTCCACATTGCTGATTAAACTTCATAATAGGCTGAAGCCAGCTGACTATGAGTCGGTCCAAATAACTGAGATGGAAATCACAAAAAAATGCTACTGATCAGAACTTGGTGGAGGCTGGGACACAGCATAACTGGGATATAAGATTTCTAATAAAGTTTCTTCCAAATATTTATTCTAACTTGGACCATATCTTACTCTCCTCCACATTCTCCTATCTTCCTTATTTGCTGGCAGCTTATCTCCCATTTCTTTTTCTGCACATCCTCTTAGTCATTTGTTGGCTTCTGGGAGTGAAGCCAGAATATCCCTGTACTGGTGGTGAAAGGCAACAAATCATGACAGTACCCCAAAAAACTATGATAAACCTGTCGTTGGCAGCCAGAGACTATAATCAGAAAAGGTTACTTGTTTGCTTCATGATATGTCCTGCAAATATTACGGTTAAAGAGAGGCGTGCATTATTTTGAAATCCATCTAGAAGAAAATATGCAGAATATGATTGAATTCTATCTATTTATACACTAAGTTTTAACACTACAGTTGGGAAAAAGCAAGCTCATCTTAATAACAGCAAGTCTCAGATAAATAAATATACTACCTAGTGACTACA
>NW_008684418.1:82062-82950 GCF_000695815.1 Acanthisitta chloris | reverse complement strand
AGTTGTAACTCATTTAACCATTAACATCTAAGAACACTGACACAAACTGCATCTTGTGATGGAGCATCTTATCTCAGTGGACATCATGTAAATTTATTGTAAGTTTATTGGTACTAGCACTTTGAAGATATGCTCTTGTAGCAAAATGATGGAAAAGTGTTCAGTAATGTATAAATAAATAAATCAAATTATAAAGAATATAGCAAGACTGAAACAGTTATCTACATATATCAAAATCTCATGCATGGTCTTTTATGCAGACAGCAGTGCAACCCAGTCTTCTACAGGCTGAATCCAAAGAATACACATTGAATGTTAAATTGTTTACAACCATCTGTAGTCTCCAGCTGTTGCTAAGTGCATGCCATACTATTCTCAGTGGCTGATAGGACAGATTTTCAGCCAGCATAAGAATGCTGGAAATCAAACCTATTTCTTTTAAACTTTAGGTGTGAGGAAATGATTTAGCCAAAGTATTTCCTCATCTAAAACTGTTAAACAGTTATTAATATATACTTCAGACTTCTGGATTTTTCAGCAAATAGACCCTCATTTAGATCATATTTTTATACCATATACTAAGATTAAAGTTTCATCAGTAGGCAAAAGTTTGATTTATTATCTCAATTTTTTATATTTCATGTTGACAACAGAGAACAGTGTTTGGGTGCAACAAAAAGAAACCCTAAGCAATAGAACTGAACAGAGGGATTTCTTAAAGGGCTGGGCTAAATAAAGAAATCTCACACTACCAAGCACTATGAACAACAATTCTTCATCTCTGCTCCCTGAGTCTCTCTGCAGTACCAGCCCTTCAGCTTTGGTGCATCTGGTTTGCACATAATTATTCATTTAGTAGTTCATTCACTAGCCTTTCTTTTAATCTTC